>NW_004524600.1:17646172-17670875 GCF_000260255.1 Octodon degus
TCTCCCCAGGCTCACTTTAGATCATCGAACACATTCCTCTGTGGCGCCATAATCTTCTTGATCAGAAAATTTGGAGCACAACTGAGGTACATGTTGTTACAGTACAGGTTCTCCTGTGTCCTGAGTCTTCACTGACCTTGAAAGGCTAGGGCCAAAATGTTGGCTAACCATGCAGTCCTTCAAAAGCGTAATTTTTTAGTAAAACCTATTTTTATTATTCCCATACACAAGACCTCCCCACAATCCAGGCCTTTTAAATTCCATGCCTAACGTAATCAAATTCAGTGTTTCCCACTTTCTGTGTTCTCTTTTCTCAGTCTCTGGAAATATGATATAACTTAAGTTCCATTGTAATCAATAAAATATTGCACAATGTGTGTGGGAAAAAAAAAAGAAATTTAAAAAAATTGAATATGGTTCCATTGATGTGAAAAAGACCCACACGAGAAGGAACAGGCCACTGCGAGGAGGTGCTGGCATAGTCGCAAGGCCAGGAAGCAGGATGGGTCAGGCACAGACTCTGACGTGGCTCAGAATGAGCTGGCGCGGAGGGAACCGAGCTGGACGCTAAGCCTTCTGGGTGTCAGGGTGAGAGACAAGTGAGGAGGTGACAGAAGGGGCCATGGCTGGCAATACCATGGACTGGACATCCTGGGGAAGTCTGCCACTACAGCGCCGTACAAAGTGGAGGGCCAGAAATAGGCCCATCCTGTTAAGTGGCCCACTGAAATTCCAAAAACCATGGGAAATTCCTCTGGGCCCAAACCAGAGGGAGTTGGCTACTGGAGAGACAGCTGCCCACCTGAGCACTTTCGCTGGCATCCCAGGGCCCCGGGTGAGGTCTTCAACTGTCCCGTGGCAGGGCATGAAATTGTCTGGTTTCCCTCTGTTGAGGACAGCAAACTGTGTGGACACACTCTGGTTGAGCCGGAAGTGCGACAGTGGCAAGAGCAAACCAGCCTTCCCCTTGACATGACTGGAACTGAGCCTGTGTCGACAGAAAGAGGGCAGCAATGGGGGCTGGAGAGATGGCTCAGTGGTCTAAAGCACCTACTTGAAACAAGCTTGGCGAAAGCACAGGGACTGCGGTTCGATCCCCAGCACCACATGCCAGCCAGCCCCGCCCCCTGGTGGGCTGAGCTGGCCAAACACACACACAATAAATAAATGTAATAAATAAAAATAAATAAATATATTTAAAAAAAAAAAAAAAGAAAGAGGGCAGCACCTTGGGCACTATCACCAAGGCTCCAGTCTTAATGCCTCCATGTGATAAACCCCAGCCCAACAGCTGACCCTTCAAGAAAGGCAAAGAGAGGAGGGGTAAAAACCTGTCATTAAGGAGAAACAAGAAAGGTGCCCATTTCCTCCTGGGTGGTAAATGGAAAATTCCACCTCCCATAAACATTGGTAAGCATAGTTTGAAGCTAAAATTTATGCTTTAGACCTGTAGATGCCAACTCACACTAGTAATTCTACATGGTCCCAGGGTCTGGTGTCATGGGACCCCCTGCATGAGCCAGAGCAAATTCCTTCTGGGAAAGAACCTCAGCCCAGGTGTCCCACCTTCCTCATACAGTATTTTTATGGTTTGTGTTTAGTTGTAACCCTAAAGCCTCATGCAGTCATGGGATGGCTTCTAGAGTTTGTGATTAATACGTGATCCAATGCTGGGATTATGGGTGTGAGTCCTACACTCACCCTGGGACAGATAGCCTGAATGCAATGTGGGAAATGGAGGGAGGCTTGCTAGCTGCAGCAGTGGCTGCTCCTCCCTTTGCTCTTTGCTGTTTTCCACCACCATGAACTGCTGCCTTCTGCCATGTGCTGCTACTCTGCCTTGGAGCCAGCTGAGTATGGACTGAAACCTCCACTAACTGTGAGCTAAATAAACCTTTCCTTCCTTCATTTTGTGTTGGGTATTTTGTCCCAGCAATGAGAGAAAAGTAGCCAAGACAAGTGCTCAACTGGACATGAGCTCACAAATCAAAATTACACAGCACTGTGTGGAACAAGCCACACAGTGAGGGAACTGGAAGGAAAATAAGATAAATTTAAATTCAAAATTATCATGAACAAATAATGGGTACAGGAAAGGAAGTGGGTCAGTGACTCAGTGGCAGATGCATGGAAGACAGTTTGGCCATTCCGTCACAAATCTTAAAAACTTTCAAACTCTCTTCTTTAGTAATTTTGTTCTTGCAACTTAAAGAATGATCATAATTGATTATATGATGATAGTGATCCTCAGATTATTCATCAAAGTAGGAAGACACTTGGAAGCAGCCTTTCTGTCTAAGGAAGGACAACCGCTCAGTAACGGAATGCTTTTTATTCACATTTATGAACAGCTCTACTAACCTGAGCAGGAGCTTGTGATGGAAAATGAAGGCATGAGGGAAGATAAGAAATATTGTTAGGGGCTGGGGAGATGGCTCAGTGGAATAAGTGTTCCCTGGCAAGTGCAAGGGCCTGAGTTCAATCCCCGGTTCTGGAAAAAAAAATATTGTTAAAGGTGGCAGTGTTTGACTTTCTATTTAAGTAAATGAGCAAATTTCACTCTTCTGGCTTTCTGTTTCAATGTGTATTTATATATTTGATGGTGGCAGAAAGGGCCTCAGAAAATTGGTGACTTTACCAAGGCTACGAGTGTATTACAAGAGAAAAGATGACAGAATTGAAGTGTGAAGTTGTATAAATAATAGCGCTCACAAATAGACTCTGATTGCAAACCCTGGTGCACCTAGAGCTCGTGGGCAACATCTGTAGGCTTTAATTAGCAGCGCCAGTCTGAGTCTTTCTATTTTGGATATAAAGACTTCTCAGAGAATTTAGAAGCGAGTTAGGTCTCTGTTCTTGCCTTTGAATGGAATTAGGCGGCAACCATTCTTGCTGTAAAGAGTCAGGATGTGGGCCACTTAGGTAGCAGTGACTTCACCATGACACACAGTAGCAATAAAAAGCATTCCCCGCAAGCTGTCCACTTCTGTGAACTGAGAAAATTGCATCCCGTTTCACTACATGGTGACTTAGTTGATAAAAGCCTCGTCATGCCACATGGGGGTGGGTTATGGGGTTGCCTGCTAGCAGCAGTCCTCAGATTGTCATCCACAGCAGAGACTCTGTGCCTTTCTCACTTTTGTGGTTGGTGGAAAATTAGTTTACACGCGTTTGTGCTACAATTGCCAAGTGACACTGTGGCCTGCCTCCTTGTGTTTTGCCTAATTGCAAAGCAGAGATTCTAGCAAGAGCTGATGCAAAGAGATGTACAGGGGACGCATATCACGGGCGTGTTCCGCAGCAGAACTGCACACACTGCTGTCTCGCGAGGAGCGCAGCGCACCAGCATGGCCTGAGTGAGGCCGATGCGGGTTTTGTGCCTATTACCCGCCTAACACTCCAATTTCTTTTTCTTTTCTAACCATTGAAGACTGACTTTATTATGATTCTCTTTAAAAAGACAATAAAAAAACAGTAAAAAAAAACCACCCCAAAACATTTGAAATGATACTGAATTTCACTAAACAAAATGATAGGAATTCAACAATGGTTGTAGAGTGTTGTCTTCAAATTAGTTGTTCAGATTACCAGATATAAGCATGTAAAATTGGTCAAAAAGGAAGAAAAAAATGATTTAAACATTAACTGTTCCTTTCAGTAGACCAGTAGAAATGAGCAGTACAATTATCCAAGATATCCTGTATGTATACATATATATTTTTCCCTTTTCTTTTGTCCTTTCCCTTATCCCAATTTTTCCTCTCCTTTGAATAGTTTCTTTCTCTTTCACAGTATATATTGTATGCTTCACATATTATTTACTCTTTCAAGTTCTTACACTAGGGAGACACTACGATGTTTACACATGTGAGTCTGATTTATTTCACTTATGAGTATGGTCTCTAGTTGTATCCATTTACTTATAAAAACCTCAAGTTTATCTTCTTTATACCACAGTAATACTCTATTCTACAAAAATATCACATTTTTTTCCATTCCTCAGTTGATGGGCATTTGGGTTGTTTCCACAATTTAGCTAAGACAAATTACGCTCCTATAACCCTAAGTGGACATATATAACTGTGGTTTGATGTTTTCAGTTCTTCTGGAAACATACCCAGGAGGGAAATAGCTGGGTTGAATGGGACCTCTAATTCTAGTTTTTTGAGGAATCGCCACACTGATTTCCATAGTGGTTGTATCAGTCTACATCCCCACGAACAGTGGTGAGGGTACCTTTTTCCCCACAGCCCCTCTAGCGTTCGTTATTGGCTGACTTCTTGGTGATAACCACTCTTTCCGGGGTGAGATGGAATCTCAGTGTTGTTTTAATTTGCATTTCTTCAGTAATCGATGATGTTGAACAGTTTTTCATATATTTATTTGCCACTTGTAGTTCTTCATTTGAGACTTGTGTATTCATCTAAGATTCCCAATTTTGATTGGATCTTCGAATTTTGGGGCATGATTTTTTTAAAATTCTTTATATATTCTAGATAGAAGTCCTTTGTCTGAGGGACAGTCCGCTAAAATTTTTTCCCAATTGATGGATTTTCTTTTTACTCTGTTGATAATTTCTTTTGATGTTCAAAAACTTTTCAATAAGATGAGAACCCAGTTGTTGATTCACTGAAGTATTTCCCCAGCAATTGTTTTTTCATTAACTTTCTCCTTACCACTGTGTCTTCAAGATTTCTACCTAATTTCTCCTCCAGTAGATTGATTGATTGATTTGGTACAGGGTCTCGCTACACGGCTTAGACTTGCAGTGATCCTCCTGTCTCAGCCTCCCCAGTGCTGGGATTGCAGGTGTGCACACCACACCCAGTTTCGGTGACCAGCACAGTATAGGGCTGGCAGAGCATGTGGTACCAGGTCCTTGCACTTACCAGGTAGGCACTGAAACCGCTGAACTATCTCCCCAGCCCTCCTCCAGTAGATTTAGTATTTCTGTTTTAATATTTAAATCTTTGTCCCATTTTGACTTCAGTGCATGGTGATAGACATGGGTCTAATTTTAGCCTTCTGCATGTGCAAAGCCAGGTTTTCCAGCACCATTTATTAAAGAGGCTGCCTTTCTTCCAGTGAACATGCTTGGCCCTTTTATCAAAGATAAGATAAGGCAGCTGAGTGTGTTTGTAATGTCTGCATCTTCTAATCTGTTCCATGGATCCCCAGGTCATTTTTGTTTTGTTTTCTTTTGTTTTTCCAGTCCCATGCTGACTTTATCACAGTAGCCCTGTAGTATAATTTCAAGTCAGGGAATGTGATGCCTCCTGCCTTGCCTTTGTTTCCCAGGATTGTTTGTGCTATTCTAGGTCTCTTCTGGTTTCAGATGACTTTTAGAAATGTTTCCTCTAGCTCTATGAGGTATACTAATGCTATTTTAATCAGGATTGCATTGAACCTACGTAACAATTTTGGAAGTATGGCCATTTTCACAATGTTGCTTCTTCCTGTCCATGAGCATGGAATGTCTTTCCATTTTCTGAAATCCTGTTTGATTTTGTTTTTTTTTCAGAGTACTGTAATTTTCCCTGTGTGGATCTTTTACTTCCTTTGTTAGACTGATTCTCAAGTATTTCATTCTTCTGGATGTTACTGTGATAGGTGTGGTTTCCCAAATTTCTCTCTCAATGTGTTTGTTGTTTGTGTACAGAAATGCTATTGATTATTGAGTTCAACACTCCAATTTTCCCAGCTTACTTTTGCCAGTTATCCACCTAGAGACTTGGGGCATTCATCTGCACCATTGTTTATTGACCGAGTCACTGTTTAGAACATACTTGGGCTGCTGTGGTAGGTGACAAGCATCATACTCAGAGAGGGACATTGGATAAGAAGAGTTTAGGTGAAGGAGACTTCTGGGAATGTGAGAGGTCAGGAGGGCAGGAAGTGAGTCTCACTACCACTGTTTCTTCTTTGCCTGGCACCCACGTTTTTCTTAATAAAAATTTCCTGGAATGGATTTCTGAATGCAGTCGAGGCTGTTTCTCCCTCTGGCTGGCTGTCCTCCTAGGTGTCTGTCCCTTGCCTACCTGTTAGCTCCAAATCCCTCCTATACCTGGGTTTCCCACTGCCGTCCTATGCCAGGCTTCTCATGCCCACCGCCGGATCCCACGAGAATATTCTTTTTACTTGCTTCCTGTTGCAGCTGTTAACTGCGAGCCAGAACCATCCCTGGTGACTGTGGCCATGCTTTTGGAGGACCTGCTGTGAACTAAGGCCACAAAATTGGAGAGTCAAAGAGGAGCAGAGGTCGAGGGAACAGTGACTTCCTGCTGAATCTCAAGGTTGGAGGGGCATCTTGATTCCTGCTTGGCGGGAATGGACTGCTCCAGCTTCCCAGGAGGACTACACTTACTCATTCTGAGGGCCAGCAGGAGGGGTGATCACATATTCACAGCTCTGGGGGAAAAAGAATGAAGAATGGAACAAACAGTGTCACATTACCTCTGCTCATGCTGCCAGGTATGCTTCCAGGTGGTCTTTGTATGGTGGCATTTGCTGGACAACCTAAGGCAGAGTTTCATCTAACTTGGAAGATGTCAGGAAGGCCAAATAATGTGTACAACTTGATATGATTCTTCAATGAGCATTGTTCAGTTTTTGCCTGGAGTGTGTATCAGAGAGCTAATGTGTATCGTCTCTCAGTGTAGCTACCTCTTCACTAGCAAAAGTTGGACTTACGCAATCACCTGGGCTACTGCACTCTTGGTGAGGGAGGAGTGCAGGGTCAGAAGGAGCGGCTGAGCCGGGGCACGTGGTGCCTCTGTAGGACCTGAGTCTTCAGGTAAAGGCAAGCTGCATAATGCACAGCCAACTGAAAAGAAGGTGGGGCTGGGAGCCAGGGACAGTGACAGGGACCAGCGTTCCTGGTGCTGGCTATCTCAGCCCCTTTTCTTTTCCCTGGGACATAATACTTGACCTCTGCAACTAAAAGAGAGGTTTATTTTGGCTCCCATTTCAGCCCACAATCAGCTGGCTCCAAAGCAACAGCAAGGCACAGGGGCCCAGTGGCGAGAGTTGCTCATCTTCGCATGCAGCAAGAGAGCGCCAGGAGGGGGCCCGAGAGGGAGTCACCTCTTTCACCCAGACCTTGTCCCCTAATAGCGAGTCAGCTCTGGCACCTATGTAGTCCAGTCACCTTTCAAAAGCTCCACGTTTGAGCTCATGAGTGCCGGGGGACATCTCTATGTAGATGTGCTCTGGGGGAAGCATCAGCGCCTGCTTTATCTTGCCAGGTTCAGGAAGCCCTTCTTAGCAGCTTGGTCTGTCACTGCACAAATGGGGACAGAATTTGGATGGGCAAGACTAGGCAAGACTGAGCCGGCCCAGCGGAAGACCCCGGTGGAGCACAGAGGCTGAGGATGGGGAGCAACTGAAGGGGAGCCGCACCTGCACTGAGGGCTGTGAAATTCTGGCAACACAGGTGCGGGGTCACTGTCAGGGAGCAGGTGTTCATAGGAGCAGCTTCCAGCTGCTGGGAGGGGTGGGAGGAGCCTGTCATCCCTGCAGAGTGACTGACTTGGCCTTGTTCAAAACTGAAACTGAGGCTTGAACCTGCGAGATCGTGCTGTAGAGCCTGTTGCGTAAACTGCTACGCTAGCTCTCCAGCTTCAAAGCTGAAACTGAGATACCAAGGAAGGGAGCACTCTTCGGAAATAGGAACAAGGGTCACTGTCAGCCTAAGGCCCCAGGATGGAGGTTGGGGGATCAGAACTGAGCTGCTAGAGCTGCACACACCGAGCAGACCCCCATGCCAGGCCCTTCCACTCCGGGAGCCAGAGGGGCGTGAGGGGAGGACCGTGTCTTGACCAAACAGCCAGGTCCCAGGAGCACACTCTGGTCGTGAGACCTCCCGAGGTGCCACTGCTGTGGCCACAGACAGGTGTGCAAAAACATTTGTGAGTGAATGATCCACATGAGTGATTTTGTCCCTCAGGCCCCTCCAAAGGATGTGGAAGAATGTGACATCCTAGGTGATTTCTGTTTCGGATTAGCTCTGGCTTGTGAAACAGGAAGTGGAAGAGTCCAGCAGCAAGGGTTGTAAAGTGGGACCACCGCATGGCAATGGCACTTTTTGTTTCTTCTTTAAAACATAAACTTTGTGAGCACATTATTATGAACCTGGATAAGACTCTGGCCTTCTGCATCATATTAAATGGAAGAGAAAATTTCGACTCAGCAATTGGGATCTTTGTTCTTGTTTACTAATTTTTTTCTGATGGTAATTAGCTCGCAAGTTCAGCTCATCAGTGCTTGTGGTCCACATCGTCCGCATGAAGACAGACAATCATCTATCTGCCATGGCGGGTAGACAAGAAAATTATTCTACAGTTTAAATCAAATTACACAGCTGCAAGTAGGGGAAGGCGAGAGAGAGAGAGAGAGAGAGAGAGAGAGAGAGAGAGAGAGAGAGACAGAGAGACAGAGAGAGACAGAGAGAGACAGAGAGAGACAGAGAGAGACAGAGAGGCAGAGACAGAACAGAGAGAGACAGAGAAACAGAGAGAGAGGCAAACAAAAACAGACAGAGAAAACAAGCCAACATCCTGTTCAGTGTTTGAGTCTTTATTTTTCCAAGAAACTGTCATTCTTTAATTTCTGACAGTGAACTCCAACATGCTAAAGACATTGATAGACTGTGTCAGATGATATAGATAAGTCTATAAGCTATTTCCATCTAAAATCATAGCCTGCTTTTAGATGATTCATGTTTACCAAAGTCTCATATTGACAAAACAATCTAATGTTACTTTTTGTTTGAAACAAGATCTCACTATGCAAATCAGGCTGGCCTTGAACTTGAGGCAGCACTTCTGCTTCAGCCTCCTGCTGGCATTCTGGGCAGGTGCCACCATGCGTGCCTCGAATGTGACTTTTAACTTAACCTCTTAGCTACAGTAAGGGATTTATTGTAGTGGTCTATAATGCAGAAATTGTACCTAAAACCTGTTAGCTCCTCATGTAAGATTAGAGTGCAAGAAGAATTGTGCAGTGGGTGGACAACCAAAAAACGCTGATACCTAAAAGATTTTAGAAAGCAAGAAATTTTCCTATTTGTCTGGTTTTGTTTAGCTGGTTGGCTTTTCACTTTTTGCAATGCTAGGACTCAAACATGGGCCCTCACACATGCCACGCAAGCACTCTACTCCAGAACTACATCCTCAGGCTGTTTTGAAGTTGAGAGACAATATTCTTTCACCCACCCCATAAGAACTACACCTGAATGCTTATTCAGAATGAAACATTGATCTGACGCTGGGGGGAACCACTCAGATTGCTTCAAATCTCAAGGGCATCAAGGACACCAGAGGATGCGACCCTGCTTGCCTCATGCAGGGGCACAGTGGGACACAGTTATTTTTTTTTTAAATATTTATTTTATTTATTACATTTATTTATTGTGTGTGTGTGTGTGGCCAGCTCAGCCCACCAGGGGGCGGGGCTGGCTGGCATGTGGTGCTGGAGGATCGAACCGAGGTCCCTATGCTTTGCCAAGCTTGTTTCAAGTAGGTGCTTTAGACCACTGAGCCATCTCTCCAGCCCCGGGACACAGTTATGTAACCATGACTTAGCATGGGTAAACACACATGCACTGGTGACAGTACTCTGTAAGAATGTAAACATGAGCTACCAACCTGTATAAGAACGATACACTAAAGACACAGGTGGCTCTTTCTCTGGCTTTCTGCTCTGCTCCGTGCTGCCCGCTGTTGTCTTGTACACACGCATTCTTTAACCTTGGGACCTCACCTGTGAAAATTTCCCTCGGGCCCTCTGAGCGAGCTGACAAACACTCAGCACAAATTCTACATTACTGGTAGTGAAAGCTCTTCTAAGGCCTTTTTGTACTTAATATAATTGATCTTATAGGAGTGGATCAAATTACAGGATCCCAATTTAGAAGAGTTCTGGCATTGACCACTGTGGAAAGATTTCCCTGGCTATAAATTGGTACTCACTAATGCTGTCAATGGAAATATATGTATCCATGAGTACTGAAAATTATGATATGGGAGAAATAGACCTCATAGGCTCAGTAGTTCAGTGGTCTTCAGAGTCTTAAAAACCATATTAAGGTAGCCTCTTTAATAAATGGTACTGGAAAAATAGGCTTTGTACATGCTGAAGGTTAAAACTGGACCCATATCTTTCACCGTACACTAAAGTCAAAATGGATCAAAGACCTAAATATTAAAACAGAAACATTAAATATGCTGGAATATAGAGTAGGTAGAAACCCTTGAAGACACTGATATAGGCGAAAGCTTTCTGAGTAAAACCCCAATCTCACAGGAACTTCACAATCAACAACTGGGATCTCATCTTATTAAAAAGCATGTGCACAGCAAGAGAAGCCACCAACAGAGTAAGTGGACAACCCACAGTGTGGAAAAAATGTTTGCCAGCTGTTCCTCAGAGGAAGGATTGTTACTGAGAACATGGAAAGAACTAACAAACAAAACACCAGAACTCTGAACTTCAACAATTCAAACCAAAATAGGGCATCCTAGAGGATTACGCTTCTCAGATGAAGAAATACAAACAGCAAATAAATATATTTTAAAAAGCCCTTTATTTAGGCAGGGGAGGTAGCTCAGTGGCATAAGCAACTGCCTGGCAAGGTCCTGAGTTTGATCCAGGTACTGGAAAAAAAGATTCAATATCATTGGTCACTTGAGAGATGCAAATGAAAACCACACTGAGAGACCATCTCACGCAGAAAGTGCGGCTGTCACCAAATCAACCAATAACAAATGCTGGAGGGGCTGTGGGGAAAAAGGGACCCTTCTCCACTCCTGGTTGGAGTGCAGACCGGTGCAACTACTATGGAAATCAGTGTGGAAATTCCTCAAAAAACTAGGAATAGAGGTTCCATGTGACCCAGCTGTTCCCCTCCTGAGTATTTTTCCAGAAGAACCCCGGTGATGTGTGCACACCTATGTTTATAGTGGCACAGTTGTAATAGCCAGATCTTGTAAACAACTCAAGTGTCTATCAATGGGTGAATGAAGAAAGAAGATGTGGGTTTTTTAATGGAAAGGAGTATTACTCTGCCATAAAGAAGGATACAGTGGAGACATTTCTAGGAAAATAGATGCACCTTCAGTCCATACCCTTATAAATAGGACACACATATGTAAATACCACATTGTTTCTCTGGCGTGAGAAGCTCAATGTGTAAACAAGGATCAAACTGTATAGGTATTGTGAAAGAGGAGGCAAATGTTTGAGTGGGGAGGGGAGAAGGAAAGAAGGGAAAAGGTAAAAAAAATGAGAAAAGAATGAATATGGGGGGGGCTGGAGAGATGGCACACACACACACACACCACTCTCTCTCTCTCTCTCTCTCTCTCTCTCTCTCTCTCTCTCTCAAATAAATAAAAAATTAAAAAAAAGTTGTTTTTTTAAAAAAAAAGAATGAATATGGGGAGGGAAGGGGAGGGGAGGAGGAGTTGAAGGGAAGGTGCGAGAATGGTAAAACAAGTTATATCACGCACAAGTGCAAATTCTTTATGATGAATGTAATCATTATGTATATCTAAAATGTACCAATAAGATCTGATTTAAAAAGCACTTTCTTTTTAGAAAACAGAAACATTTTCCCCAAATTTGATGGGCCTCCCATAGGTAAGGCTGACCACGTAGAGAAGCGCTGGAGGAAACACGTGGGAGCTTTCTCCGTGGGTGGGAAGGACCCTCTGCAGAAATGCAGAGCCGTCCCCAGAAGAATTTGTGAAATTGAGGACAAATCTGTGAGGATCTCTAAAGCCTGAAGCTGGTCCTACGAGAAGCCCAATGAGAATGACACACTGTAGATACTACGGTGAGACGGAGGAAAGCATGAATAAAGTTGGGAATATGGGAGGGGCACGTGTAGAGAGGTTGTTGAGATTAAAAGGTAAGAAGAGGACATTAGAAGCTGGGAAACAGATTAAATGTTCCTAAACACAATCAAACTTTCCTACCACCGACTCAAGAAGAAAGAAAGAATGGAACAGTCCTAGAGCTGTGAGCCCATTTGGATCAAGGATCGAAATGTCTCACTGGCCTCAGAAGATTTTGCTGGTCAGCGTAACCCACCATTCAAGGACAAGCATTTTAATGTTACCAGTACACCCGGGCTGCTGTGACAAAGTACAACAGAGCGAGCAGAGATGTATTTCATAGAGAACAGAGCTTTGTTTAATGAATAATGGAGAATTTATTGTGTCTCATTTCTGGAAGTTAGAAGTTCAGAGTCCCAGTGTGATTTTCTCAGCTTTTCCTCCCAGCTTGGCTTGTCATGGCCAACCGTTCTCGCTCTTCCTGTGGGTGATCTTGCCTGTCTTCATCCATCATCCCTTTTTATCTCTTTTTGGGCCCAAATTTTCTCTTCTTATAAAGACAGCAGACAGATTGGATTGGGGCTCATTTTAAAGCCTTGTTTTATTTATTTCTTTATTTTTTTAGCACTGGGGATTGAGCCTGAGGCCTTCTCATGGAGGTACCTCTCCAGCCCTTTTTATTTATTCTTGGAGACAGGGTCTCCCTAAGGCACTAAGTTGCCCGGGGTGGGCTCAGCCCTAGGAGCTTTGTGCCTCAGCCTCGCAAAGTGCTCCAGCTACCTGGCTGATTTTGTCAACTTTTCCAAGAGCCCGATGTCTGAATTCCAAGGCCCTGGACTGTGGGTTAGTTTTACCTTGTCCTGTAACCTCCGTTTGTCCTCCACCCCAATAGCCAGCTCGCCCATGCTTGCAGTTTATACATGTGAATTAGAGGGGACCTGTGACTGATCCCATTGTGCTAATCTTATGTGCAAACTATTTCATATCACCCAAAATAAGAAGACAGTCCAGCTCATTTTAAAACCAGGTAAGGACAATATGAGAAGAACAATGTCACAAAACAAAGTTTAGCATCATCAAAGTAGATGAAAAATTCCTAAACAACGTGTGACCTAGCCCAACAGGTTATTGAAACGTGTGATAGTTGTGCTCAGGCTTGAGCTTATTGCAGAATATCACAGTCACTAAAATTCTATGCTCAGTAATTAAAATGTATGAGATTAGAATTTAGAATTGGTTTGTTTTCCAGGACTTAGTGATTAAAAGAAAATGTACTTATTTGAAAGTTGATTTGATTGACCTAGGAAATTAAAATTAAGAAATTACCTACAAGTTTTTTTTTTCTTTCTGTATTTTAGGGAAGGGTCTATAGGGTGTTCAGAGTCTCACTGCTAGATTGGACTCATAGTGATTCTCCTGTTTACAGCCTCCCAAGTCCTGGGATTACAGGCACACGCCACCACACCCAGTCTCAATTGCCATCTCAGTGCGCTCTGGGGGGTGGGGCCGGCATGGCAGGCCTGGGGATTGAACCCCCGCCCCTACACCTGCTTGAAGGTGCTTTAATCTACTAAGTTATTTTGCCGGCCCTACCTAGGAAATTTGAATGTCTTACAGTTTAAACTTATAGGGATTTTTGTATATAAATCTGAATATTTTTAAATGTATTTGATTGTTGCAGGGTCTCACTATGCAGCTTGGACTCGTAGTGATCCTGCTACTTTTGGCCTCCCCAACACTGGGGTTGCAGACGTGTACCACTATGCCTGGACTCTGGCCAGCTCAGCCCACCCTGGGGGCGGGGCTGGCATGGCATGTGGTGCCAGGGATCGAACCACAGTCCCTGCGCTTGCCTAAGCAGGTGTTTTAGTTCACTGAGCTTTCTCTCCGGCCCTATAAATCTGAAGTGTACTTTAGTCTTGTCCTGGAGTTTGGCCCTGGACTCATCAAAATGCATTGTGTGCTGCAGAAGTCTTTTAACTCTGCACCACAAAGTAGGGCATCCATAAGCAGGGGAACATCACAGCGCCTCTCTGCATCCTGAGCCCTCTGGCACTGGTGTGGCAGGGAGGCTGGAGGACAGCATACATTTATCTTGATTCAAGTGGACTTGCATGTGTGTGCTTGCCCCAAACAGTGACTTGGACACATCAAAGAGGAGAGAACCCACCCTTCCATACAGCGCCTGCACTCTCCTGGTGACTCTGCATCACCTTGTGACTCCAGGGAGACAGTGGCACACAGAGATGCAGATAGGACCCCAGGGGAAGTGGAATTTTCCCACCCAAAGCTTTCATATAATCCTAACTCCAGGATGTACCATTCACACTGGACTTGTGCCCCAAGGGACACTACTCACATCTGATCCCCCACAGGGCAGTCTCTGGCTGGCAACTCATCCTCTTTCTGATTGATCACTCAATTATACTGTTTCCATTGACCCTGCAGTGGTCCTCCTCATGCCTGTCCAATATATCTCCAAGGCCTCCCTGCAACCTATAGAATTACAGAAATCTTCCAACCCTACTGACTGTGTTACATGGATTAGCTATCATTGAGAATCCCTAACTCATAAAATAAGTAGCTGTTTGAAAGGAGAAGGCTCACGTAGATGCACCCAGAAACATACAGGACAGGAACTTATTGGACACCTGTGAGGTGCCAGGTGTGTAATGTTAGATGCCGGGAATTCCTAGCCAAGGACGGCCCTGTCTCATGGGCTACTGCTGTGCCTTATGTTGAGCATTCAAGGCAGCAGCATAAAGGAGCACAGGAGGAAACTGGGGAGCTTGCTGGCCTCAGGTGGTAGAGAAAACTCTCTAGGCACACCTACAATATTTAAATGACAGTGGAATACCCATCTCTGACAAAACTAAACAAAAAAAGGGGATACAAATGAAGGACCATTTTGTATCTGTATAGTCAAAATAGTTAGGATAGATATACAGCTACTTTCTCTTAATTCAATAAACAGAAAGATTTGTACTAATAGTGTTTGTGGACAGGATATCCTGTCTGCATCTTGTACTGTGAATAACCACCAAGAGCACAACAATATGCAATGTATTAATTATTGAAACTGTCCTACTAATCAGTTTTGAAACTGTCTCATTGCTATGTTTCTCAATAAAATTATTTTTAAAAAAAGAAAGAAAAACTGCAGCGGAGTTGGACCTAGAAAACTCAGTTGGGTGATGGAGAAGCACTACGTTAAGCTCCCAGAGATCTCTGGCGTAGCTTTGTTTTTGCTTCAAGTCAGCGTTACCAGCACAGCCGGTTTATCGTGGAGTTAAGTCTGTCCATTGTTTCATAGCTTTGGTGGGCATTTGTTCATAAAAACAAAATCAGTAGAAATAGGGCTGAACAATTTAAGCAGAACTCGCTTTTATCTGTATGAGTTCCTCTTGACTTGGTTGACATTCAGAATTAGAAAGATTTGTAAATGTAGACCATGCCAATGTTTATAAAGTGATTTCTACATGATCTGATTAAGTTTCAGCTAAGTCATTGATTTTTTCGATATGTAATGTCCGGGAGGAGTTTGCAGGGAGATAATAAATGTGATAGGTGCAGATGGACACTTTTCCCTTCAAAAAGGCCAAAGTGGCCAGGCACATTGACTCAGCAGCTCAGGAGGTGAGGCAGGAGAGCTGCAAGTTTGAACCCAGGCTACGCAGTTTAGTGAAATCCTGTAAGAAAGTGTTGAGGATGTAGTTCACTCCTGGCTTCAATCTCTGGTACTACCCCACCCCACCCTCCAAAAAAGGGAAAAGTGGGCTGGATACGTAGCTCAGCTGTCCAGCGCTTGCCTGGTACATGTGAGGCCCCAGGTTCAATCCCCAGCCCTACAAACAACCAAAAAGACAAAAGGGAAGCGCAGGCTCTTGTGTTGCAGCATCCTTTCCTCCGTGCTCTTCTGATGTTATTTCTTGTACTGACTTTTTCTGGACTCTCCCCGCCATCAATAAAAGGTTTTAAAGGACCCATAGCTCTGTACAAGAATGCTACTGTTGTCGGTGTCTTCCGTCCTCCTCCCAGTCATAATGAGCAACCTTGCGGCTGTGCAGACTCCCCACCCCCCTGTGGCTCCTCAGACCCTCCCCCCTCACAGGCAAGTACCCAAGACTACATTGGAGCCCTGTGAGTGAGTGCTGAGGGGGCAAATCTGTAGAACAACGCTGTGCCCCAGCAGCTCCTCCCCGATGTGCTGCTGAAGTTTAACTGCTTGTGTCCAGAACCTGCGACAGCATTCTGGTGAAAACAGCCCTCAATACACAGGGATTGGCACAGGCCTAGCATGATCCATTCTCTTCAAAATGAAAACCGGTGTCACAGCTGCCTGTAGGAGGTCAAGTAGTATTGGGTTACAGTTCAAAGAGCAAGGCCAGCACTGGTCTTAGCCTGGACGGCCCGGCCAGCACACACGTGTCCTGTGGAGCTCGTTGTCCAGGGGTGGGGGGCCGGCAGCCTGAGCAGGGAACATGTGCAGAACCACCACAAAGCCCTTGGCCCGGATTTGCTCTCATTAACCAGGTCAGAACTGCTGGCTGCCATTGCTGTCAGGTGGGGTGAATCAGGCCTGTGAAGACACTGGGCATCACAGGGCCCCTCTTACTCTCATCAGCTCGCGTGGACAGAGTTCTTTGGAGGGCAGAAGTTTGGAAAAGGAAGACGGTTGCATAATGGCTCTAGGAATAACATACTAAAGCCAGTCTTGTTACTGTTACATTTTCAAATCAGGTTTTAGAAGCAAGACAGTTTTAGATCCTTGTAGTAAGAACCAATTTAGAAACCTTCCTAAGGTGTGACGCATTTGATGCAAAATATAGACAGGCAAGGAACAGTGTTTCCTATTAAGAAGTCCAATTAGATGATGGTCACTAAAATATATATGAACTAAGATAAGTCAGCCAGTTGACACACTAAAGGCTAATTGGGTACAGGAAGCAGCGTACTGGACAGGACTCTCCTAGTCTAAGTCCAAAAGCAAAGGTAGTAACTTTATTTTGGGCACAAATCTAAAGTGTGAGACTTTGGGCCACATTTCTGTAGCTCTGGGGGTGTCTTTCGACTCGGCTGTAGCAGAGCAGACAAGGTCAGGGTCATGGGCATTCTCAGGTGCTGCCTGGGTTTGCAATTTAATTATTTAAATGTTTCCAGACTCAAATGACTGAAGAGCTGACATATTTTTAATTCAGACTTTCACAGCGCGCGCTATAATATGTGCCTTGATAACCAGGTCACTGTCCCATGCCCTGTGTCTTTCATTTTCCCACCTCCATTTTGCATGACAAAGTTAAGATTTTATCCAAATTTCAGGGGGACAGAACCCCTGTTGAGTTCTAGTACCCAGTGAAAACTTTCATGAAAAAGGACTAGGTACTTTGTTGTTGATTTCCCGGAGAAAAAGAATGCTGTTAGCATAAAGAAAACAACTGATACTAGAATGTTCTACTTTATTTAGCTCTCCAGAGATAAACATACTGGTGAATCACTGCATGCTGATGCGGCTGTTTTCACATTAATCCTGTAACCTTTTCCTCCTCGCTTCCGGTGGACTGAGTGGGTGGGGTGTAGGTAGATTCACTTAGGAAAGAGCCAGTCCCTGTCAGACTCCTGCTTAGATTTCCTAGGGTTCCGGCTATTTCTGACATAAGCAATCTTTCCTGGAGGCTCTTAAAATAAGACATTAAAGAATAAGAGAATTTTCGAGAAGGACTCAGTTTGTAGAGATGCTAGAAAGTTAAAAAGCTTACTAATCATTAAGCTTATTATTAAGTAATTTAACTATCTCAAGTGAATTAACGTGCCCTCTAGCACTGTGTAGGTAGGTACTGAAGCTTGGTCGTTGGTCCTGAAAAATGACCATGGAACAACCCCCAGCACTGCCAATAAAGAACAAACAGTCACAGAAATGTCCTTCATCAGTCCAAGCAGGCTAGATTGGGGGATCCTGCTGTTCCTTTTCTCCTCTTGTCGTGGTAGTGTACCTTTTTAGCACATGGTCCATTTTCCCAGGTGGAGTTGACTGACTGAGTTGGTCATCCTTCCTCAGGTTTGTTTCTAGGTGATTATTTGTGTGTCTGAGCTTCCAAAGGAAAGAGACTATCTTACCCGTTTGTGTCCTCTGATTCTAAGCAGAGGATCAGTAATAAAAGCTTACTTACCAAGCAGTGTTTTTGAGTAGACAAGATAGTAGGTTTGCAGCAAATGAATGCTTTTGGAAATGCCCCATCCTCTATCCGTGTCGCAGTGTCCTACTGTTAGGCTGCTGGTGGGCTATGTGGCCTGGCTGCAAAGCCCTTGTGCTCACTCTGCTGGCTGCCAGCCCTGGCCCTCTGCCCTGGGGCTTGCTTCACAGCCTTTTTGCCTTCAGCAGAGGTCTTCTTTCTCTCCTTCTGGTTTCTGCTCCTAGCATCCACATGGAGCCCACACATCATTCGGCTCTACCCTCTAAGTCTCTCTTCCTACTCCTGGTGTGTGTTTTTCTCTCTGGGTTCTCTGTTTCCACACTGCAGAAAACACATTCATCTTTCCCCATGGTAAGGGAGGAATAGGAGTGATTCAGGAATAGTTGGTTGCTCAGCCTGGCCTCCATGATATAAAAGAAATGCCACTAAAGAGCTGCTTGCTGTCCCCACCCTTAGGGCACCTCAACGGCGTGTGGGAGGGAAGGCCTCTCCCAGTTTCAGATGTGGCTAAACGTGAGTCCTTTCAATCCACACGATGCCACCCTCCACCTATAGACTGTCCTGAAGAGAAGGTGAGGTCCCATGCCCTACAATCCCATCACAAGTGTGGGCCTCCAAGATGGGAAGACGGTGTACTGCTTATGTCACTTTGGAGAGCTCAGTGTTCGTTTTCCCTGGACTCGGATCTTTCTTCTGCCTCCGGTTGCTCCTGATGGAGAGGTGGTGATAAAGGAGCTGGACGAATTTGATTCCCCTACACCACCGAACACGTTGAGCCAGTTGTGTTCTTGCTGAAAGGGGTTTTAAAAATCTTTATTCAGCATCGGCCTAAACACGTGTGTGTGTGTGTGTGTGTGTGTGTGTGTGTGTGTAATAAAAATTGAAACTACAGCCTGCTGCACGCTAGACAAATACTCTTCCATTGAGTTCCATCCTCAGCCTACATTATTTTGAGGCAGGACCCTTCTAAGTTACCCAGGCTGGCTTTGAGTGCATAGTTCTCCTACATCAGCCTCCCAAGTAGCTGAGATTATAGACATCTATAATGTGCTCCACTGGGCCTGGCTGGACCATGTTTTTGAAGGCTCTGTGAAGTCAGACTCTTAGAAGTTCCTCATGTCCACTGTATTAACCATCTTCATCCTTTATAGCTCTGCTCTTTCCTACTAAGTGCTCTTTCATTACCTGCTCAAATCCCACTCCTCATACCCCTCGTAATTTCTTCAGCCACCTGCTATGTCTTCTACCTACTCCTTGGTGCTTAGACCTCAAGGGCACCCATAGAAGCAGCCATAGGGACTGTGGCTTCAAAGAGATCCACAGCCTCATCCATAGATCTGGAAACCTATTGCTTCATAAATCAAAAGAACTTTTCAAATCTGATTAAGTTAAGGATATTGACTTTGTGAAAATATCCTGGATTATTCGTTGCCTTGAGGACATCCCGGAGTCCTTAGAAGAGGGAGGCAAGAAGGTAAAAAGAAGGGAAGCCAATAATAAGACACTAGAGGCAAATTCTGGAGAATTCTACAGAGCTGCCGAGCTGGAAGAGACCATGTTGGAGCCTCCAGAAGAAACATAGTCGTAGTACAGTTTCATCTGAGCCCTGTAAATCATTTCAGATTTCTCAATCATAATTAGAGGAATAAATTTCTTAAGCCACCAAATTTGTTATGGCAGCAAAAGGAAATGAATACCAATGGAAGGAAGCAAGTGAAAGTGAAAGCATGAAGTAGGTAAAGCAGCAGAGAATGGCAGAGTGCTCTAACGACAGCCATGGGCTCCCTGCTGGGCTGTTGGAACTGTACCCAGAGCTCTTCCTGGTCTTTCCCTACCTGTCACATAGGAGGGTTTCTCTCATTTCCCTCTGTGGCTCCTAGTAACTGTTCTACAGCCACGTTGGAGATGCCGCTGGGCCTTCCATTTCTCAGAAATAGTAGTTAGGCATTTGCTTGGGTCTAACAAGTTCTCCCAGATCCATGTAGGTGGCTAGAGTTGGTGCTCACAGCTGGCTGTGGTGGTGAGCTCTGTAAGCACGATAGCTAAGCCCTTTGTCACTGGACTGAAGTATGACCTCACTTTGACTTTTAGAACAATGGTGGCAGTAGGAGAAGTCCGGGAACTCAGTTTCTAGTGACATCCGCCAGGCGTTCATCGATTGCCCTCTGTGTATTCAGCACTTGGCTCTGGGTGTCCAAGGCTGATGAAAAGGACTTGGGGCACCTCTACTGCTTTCTCCCGTGAACACTTGCGTGAGGCGATAGAAGCAGAATGATGAAGAATCATTCTCCCAATTACTGTTCATTAATATAATATTAATACTCGTCCCTTGTCCCCTTCCCCCCTTTAAAAAAGAAACTGCTAGATGACAAACATGCCTTGGTGGGAGGAAGCTAAGCTTTCCTGGGGCCGTTGAAGGAGATGAGGCAGAAACCGAACACGTGCTTTTGGCATTTTAAAGATTTTCTTGTTGATGAAACATGAAATGGCCCAAAAGGAAGAATCACCCCACCTGGACCAGTGTTTCCATTGATTCATCCATCAGGGATTTGGTCATGAATTCATTTCAGGAAACAATTCTTCAGGAATGTTCTAGGAAGTGTGGGGAAAGTATTCTTCTTTTCCAGAATACATGAAAGTGCAGGTAATCAATCCATACATGAAAAGTAATTGCTTTAATAAACACAATATGACTAAAGAAAAGCTTAGCAATTTTTTTTTAATAAAAAAAATTGTATTTACTTAGAAGCATTCAGAATGTCAACAAAACAGTTGCAACTTTTTTTGCAATTACAGAGTGGTATTCAGTTAACAGAACAACAATTATTTCGTATAAGCTGCATCAGAGACAACTGAAGATGAAAAACTACCGTCCCCATATATAACTAATTTGTGCTGTGCACCAACAAGAACCTGCTTTAAATTTCCATGCCAATTTACAACCCCCAGACTGTGCCAGGCAAGGTTAGTGGCTACTGAAAATACCACCAGGACAGGGCTATCTAAAGACACATTCGGTAGTGTGTTAACTATACAAAAAAAAGACACTGTACAGTTTAAAAACAAATCTTACACAGCCTTACATTTCAATTTTTTTTTTCTTCAAAAGGAGTGAGTTGTGTACAGGGGGGTTAAATGCTTTATAGACAAGAAAAAAAAACTGCGCTAGAACCAACTTATTCATCATCATCCTCTTCTTCATCCTCCTCATCCTCTTCTTCATCTTCTTCCTCTTCATCCTCATCTTCCTCCTCCTCCTCCTCTTCCTTCTTTTTCTTGCTTTTTTCAGCCTTCATGACTCCCTTTTTTGCTGCATCAGGTTTTCCTTTAGCCCAGTAGGCAGCGATGTCCTTTTCATACTTCTCCTTCAGCTGCTTGTCGTCTGCTGCAGTATTATTCCACATTTCTCCAAGTTTCTTTGCGACATCACCAGTGGAGAGGCCAGGATGTTCTCCTTTGATTTTTGGGCGATACTCAGAACAGAACAAGAAGAAAGCCGAAGGAGGCCTCTTGGGCGCATTGGGATCCTTGAACTTCTTTTTTGTTTCTCCTTTAGGAGGAATATAAGTTTTCATTTCTCTTTCATAATGAGCCTTGTCCGCCTTTGCCATATCTTCAAATTTTCCTTTCTCTTTATCAGACATGGTCTTCCCCCTCTCTGAGCACTTCTTAGAAAACTCTGAGAAGTTAATGGAAGCATCTGGATGCTTTTTCTTGTGCTCCTCTCAGCAAGTTTGCACAAAGAATGCATATGATGACATCTTGCCTCTCGGCTTCTTAGGATCTCTTTTGCCCATGTTTACTTGTTTTCCTCAGCGAGGTACGGAGTCGCCCAGTGCCCGTCCGGCTCTCACTTGCCCCGGCACTGTCTCTGTGGAGCTCAATGTACTGCAATGGCTCAAGCTTAGCAATTTAAACTCAAGTCACCTGAGGCCCACAATACCTTCTTGATGAATCCTAAAGATATAGCCCTTGTTAGGAAAAAACTGGGGGTTGGTAAGTATTATTCCTGTAGGAATGGATTATTAAGGTTCAGCCTACATCTTCTGCTTTTCTAGACTACATAGATAATTCAGAAAATCCAGCCTTTCTTTATAGAATTGTGAGTATGGGAGGGATTAAGAAGTCATCAGTCTATTTTGCTGACTTGGGGACAGATGCTTTGGGAAGCACAGCAAGCCCTGTAGTGTTTGCAGCTCATGCAGGACACTAGAGAATGGTGGGACTTTGGCCAACTCAGAATATAAACTTTGTCTGATGCTCAAGCTCCAGCCTGGCCAAAGGACCATGCCAGTGGGCTGGATTCCATTAGGCTTCCAGTTGGTAGCCCTTAATTTCTCACCTGAGAAAAACAGTAGCTTGAGCCTTTCTTTTCTTTTCCCTTTGAGATGTGGTTTCACTGTTGCCCAGGCAGGTCTCGAACTTCCAGGCTCAAGTGACTCTCCTACCTCAGCCTCCCAAACAGCTGGGAACACAGGTACGTATCTCCACAACTGGCTCTGGAATCCAAGGCCACTAAGGAGACTTGAGTCTCTCCCAGCTTCTGGGGAAGCAGAGTGGGGCAGGATCGGTAAGCCAAGTCAGGTCATTTGAGCGGCACTTACTGTCCGGTTGGGGTGAGTCTCCCTCACACTGTTGACTGCCTGATGGCTTGTGCAGAGACTTGATGAGGCTGTCTATTCCTGCAGGAGACGCAGAGAAGCAGTTCTTACCATCTGGTGGCTTCATAACAGTCGACTGCTCCCTAGACAGCTGCAAGTGCCCTTTAGGCACCAGGCCACCTTCTGGTGGATCAATAGGGCCGCAAGCTCCTTTTTGCCAATTACTCAGCACCAAACCAGGCAGTTGCCTTCCTTTCCATTCCGGTGACCTGATTACATTGCTGCCAATTCAATAATTTTTTGAGCATTGTCCATAAGAAAGTGTATGTAAAGTTCCTGAAAACTATTTCTAAAATACTTGAAGTGATAAATCAATTGATCTGAATAATGGTAAGCATAAATCATTCTCCTTGGATATATAGATTTATAATTTAGTCTACCTTCAGAAATAATTTTTAAATGCAGCTATCTCCTGAAGTTTAGAAAGAGGCCCGTATTTCACTGTAATGAGACAGATATCCTGCCATGTTTATTTTCATGCCAAAAGTACTCACTGTTACTGAAGACCAAGCGATTTCTTTTTTGCCATGACATGAAAGATTGATTTTCAACCTTGAGGTGGGTACCTGTGGCTCTAAAGGAATTAAATTTGGGAGGTCCAGTTGTCTCAACGTCAGTGCTTGGGAAGACCTTGTTTTTGGACCCCATTGCGAAGCACCATCAAAAAGGTCATAAGACTACAGTTCAGAGGAAACAAACAGAGTGAAATAATCAAGAAAAAATTCCTCCTCATGATATTGCTGTACCAGTCTACAGCTATTTTCTAGAAGTTGCTGACTATTGTATAACTCAGTCACTATAAAGCAGGTGGAGGAGGATGTAGCCTTCCATTTAACAGAAGCCCGTGAGAAGCGTTGGTTATAAAATAAAATTCCTGAAGTAAACGCAAACTGAGGAACTTTCACTGAATGAAAAGGAGAAGGCCAAAGAAGTTAAGATGAGAAGCAGAGGGCCAGCCTGGGGGATACAATCTGCACGGGGCAGGAATGCCTGAGATAGGACAAAGCAAGGAAGCTGAAATAATAATTATGAAACTAACTGGAGAGAACTTTCCAGAGTTGAAGAGCAAAATAGGCCTGTGAATAAAGAAAGTTCACAGGAGACCTTTAAAGTTGAATAAGAAGAAAGCTACACCTGGACATATCTTAATGGCTCTTTGAAAATTTCAAGGATAAAGAGAAAATTTGCAAGTATCTAGACAGAAAAAGCAGGTTACCAGTAAAGAGGCAAAAGTCACGCTGACCTCAGACTTTTTTCTCTTATAATTCAAAATGCCAGAAGACAATGTAACAATATCTCTAGAATATTAAGGGAAATTAGGGTTTTGTTTTTTTTTTTCTTAAACTTTCATTTACTTGGTACAGGTTCTCACTATGCAGCTTGGACTTGTAGTGATCCTCCTGTCTCAGCCTCCCCAGTGCTAGGATTACTGGCCCAGTTTTAGTGCCTGGCATGATCTACCTGAGGTTCCAGGACCAGCAGGGCTAGGCAGGCACTTAGACTGCTGAGCTATCTTGCCAGCCCTGGGAAAACAGTTTTGAACCAAGAATTATATACCCTGCCAAGTTAGTATTAGTGTATCAAGGCAACTGGAAAACATTCTCAGATACCAAGGGGTCAAGTAAGTGTATTAATTAAGAACATTCTCTGAAAATTTTGCTATTTTGCTGCAGACAACAGAAAAATTAAATTGAGGAGGGAGATAGCTTTTTGAAAGATTAGATGGGTAAGGTCCAGACTGATAGCTCAGTGGGCTAAAGCACCTGCTTAGGCAGAGCGCAGCAGCCGGGGTTCTATCCCAGATGTGCTGTGCTGGTCCGCCCGCGGGGTGCGCTGAGACAGCGATTGAGACTGGGTGTGGTGGCGTGTGCCTGTAATCCCAGGACTTGGGAGGCTGAAAACAGGAGAATCACTAAGAGTCTGATATGTGTAGTGAAACCCTGTAGATTCTGTAGACCCAACCCTAAATACAGAAAAAAGAAGAAGAAGAAGAAGAAGAGGAGGAGGAGGAGGAGGA
>NW_004524600.1:17670975-17714960 GCF_000260255.1 Octodon degus
AGAAGTTGCCCCATGTCTTAATTCCAGCATCCCCAGTAAATCTATGATGCAAGAACTCTGTGGAAGAAAAAGGAAGAAGGAGAAGGAGAAGGAGAAGGAGAAGGAGAAGGAGAAGGAGAAGGAGAAGGAGAAGGAGAAGAAGAAGAAGAAGAAGAAGAAGAAGAAGAAGAAGAAGAAGAAGAAGAAGAAGAAGAAGAAGAAGAAGAAAGATTTGATGGGCAAAAGCAGTAAGAACACAAAATCTAAAATTGTTAATGTAGGGTAATAAACTTCAATGCAATGTAGATTTGTAAGCTAGCTCTGAAATTTTCAGGAGGTATAATTTTAAACTGTCAAAGTGCATAACAAATGTTCATGTAAATACTTCTATTTTCACCACATAACATCTTAAAGACGGATGTTGTTCAGTCAGATTTATGTTAAAAAGAAGCGCTTTGTTGCTGCAGACTGGACAAGTATAGAAAAGAAATTCTAAATGCCCATCTAATAAAACTGGAAAATGGTACCGTTGTGATTCCTTAAAAAAAAAAAAAAAAAAAAAAAAAAGCTAACAAGTTCATAATGTCGATACTAATAATGTAAGGCGAAAATTTCCCAAGCAGTGGTTGGAGAGAGGTGAGTATGTTAGAAATACAGATTGGGAAAACCAGTAACTGCTGCATCAAATTGTAGCTTGTAGAAGTCAGTTAGTCTTGGAGTAGTGGGCTGCTACCTGGCCTGAATCTCGGTTACAGGTGCCAGCTCTGAAAGAGAAGGAAGATCCATCAATGGTGTCCTGAGTTGGAGCCAGCGGGACAAAGGCCTTCATGGGGCTGGGGGCTGGTCATGCTGCCAGGCAAAGCGCCTGACACAGGGTTTCCAGCACTACGTTTGCAGGGGCCGACCATTGCTGCACTCACTCCCCAGAGGCAGGAGTCTAACTCGGGCCTTCAGGCACAGAAGACGACACCTAAGAACTCTTATTCGTGAAGCGGACCAAGAGATGGAGGAAGGGAGGGGAAAAGGAGCGAAGAAAAACCATTAAGATGTGCTGCGCATGCGCACTGACACAGCGTGTATAACTGCTGTGTGCTGAATCACACACTAATAACATCTTTAGAAGTCCCATTTGCAGGTGAGAACTTGCTTGTTTGGGTGCATCTATGTGCACGGCTTTTATTGGCAAAGCTACATATACATTATGTACCGGGGGCCACCTCTCCTGCCTGTACTTTCCCCGACGTGGCCTGGTGGGTGTTGTTTGATCGTGTTTTTCCCCAGCCCCCAGCCCCTTCACTTTGAGATTCACTTCCAAAGAGGCACAAGCTCCTGGGTCCTGCCTGGCCCTGGAATTCCTCGTCCTTTTGCAGTGTTGCGGGAAGAGAAACACATCCCTGGGCTTTTATTTTTGTGATAAAGGAGAGATTTCTCTATTCAGAATCCTCTCCCTAGAAAACCGATCAATACTATCACAGTGAAACCAGTAACAGCTATCAAAGGTCCAGAGTGTTCAAAACCAGAACAAGAAATATGTTCACATTTACCTTTTAAGTCGACTTTTCCAGTTAGAGGGTGTGGCTCAGTGGTAGAGTACCTACCTAGCACGTTGGGAGCCCTGGACCTAATCCCGAGCACCTCAAAAGTAAAGCAGCATTTTCCTGTTTTTTTTTTTCCCACATAATTTTAATCCTTTGAGGCCTATATGAGTTATGCCTGAATGGTTGGGTGTCGGAGAGCTGGGGTGGGGTGAGTGTGGGAAGTCCTTGGTAGATGATAGCAGCTCTGATCTCTTCTGAGAAGCATGGTCTGGGGTCTGCAAGGCTTAAGGGAAGGAATTAGAAGAACAGTTGAGCCCTGCTGAACTCCACCACCCCAAATTAGTCATGGCACCAGTTGTCTTTGGGCATTCAAAACTTGCCTAAGAGGCTGAGTTGGAGGCAAGCTCAAGGCCTGCCCGGGTAACTTAGCAAGTCCCTGTGTCAAAATGAAATGAAAGTGTTGGTTGTATCACTCCTGGCCTAGCATGCACAAGCCTGTGGATTCAGTCTCCAGCACTGCAAAAAGCAGAACAAAGCAAAAGAAAAACAACACACTCAAAGATATTCAGCTTGTGAGCATAGTGGAGACTAATCAGATCCTCAGGCCTTATTCCTGTCCTAGAATAATAAAGAGAAGGTTACTTTTTGTCCATCTAATTAGAAAGAACATCACAAAGAACATAACTTACCATGAATTTTAAAATGCACTTCGAATTAAAAGTATGAACAAATCAATATGATCGCTATATTTTTCATGGTGGGGAGTGAAGAAAGCAATGGAAATTTCCTGTGCTTCTGATGTGGGAGGGAAGGTTTCAGAGAGTAGGTGTGAATGATGTAATTTCTTCAATGAGGGAAGGAAAGTGACCCGTAGGAATAGGAGAGGAAGTCTACTACGAGCTCGGGCACCAGCCTAGAGAAAGATATGTGCTCCTAGCTGTGGGAACAGCCGCAAACCATACCACCCACCTCCCGAGGAAAAAGTAACGCAGAGCAGAGTAGGAGGGCACACAGAGCTTTGGTGGACTTCGCTTGCACGCCGGCTGTGACCAGGACACTGTGCATTTAGGAAAAGGTCAGCACTTCCAATGTAGTATACACACTCAATTACAATTCATGTACATGGACTGCTGTATATCATGTATGTTATCTGGCATAAAAATCTAGGGAGTGAAAATTGAGGTAAAATGAAAAATGTTTAAATAAAAATGTATATTGTATTAATAAGACATGATGCCTATGGACACTTGGGAGCATAATGTTAAGCGAGATAAGACACACAAACCAAAATAACACGTGGCTTCTCTCATATGAGCAATGAAAATTATAAACAAGAGCAAAATAAAAATTAGGTAATAGGAAGTTGAGAAATAGATCTTTCTCAGGTGGGAAATTGGATCAAGAGATGGAGGGAGGGGAAGGAAAGGGAAGAATGAAGAAAAGGAATTAAGATGTGTTATATACATGCATGCACTCATACAAGGAATGGAAATGTCATGTGCTATAAACGTGTACTAATAAAATAAATTTAACATAAGAATAAACCTTTAAAAAAGACTGTATCTTGATTAATTCAGAAAGTAGCAGGCTCATTATTTGGTTTTCAATGAGCTTATTTTTGTACCTGGCTTTAATGACAATCAAGGTTAAAAAAGATACCTCACTGGGACATCACCGGCTGAGTTGGCTAAATCGCAGGCCAATCTCATCGACCTTCCTTGTGTAGCCCTGGGTTGAAGCTCAGCTGGTGAATCACGCTCCCTCTGCTGTCCTTGGTTATTTTTGAAAGCTAATCAGTGTCTGTTGCATCTTTGTAATTTAGCAAGTAAGTTGAAAAATCCACCAAAATTCTTTATTTCCAAGTTTTTACAACAAGAAAAGAATTTAGTTCACTAATTTATGTCAACTCTATGCTATGAAACTACTCTAGCATGTTTCAAAGGTGCTGAGGAAACCCACATACTAAACATTGTTATAGCGTAATGGTGTCTTACCTGGGGTTCATTTTTGCAGTGCTAGCGATCAGACCAAGGAGGGTGTCATGTACACTAGGCAAGAGCTCTGTCCCTGAGCTGTACCCACCCCAGGCCCTGTTTCTTACCTTTTATATAAAATAACTGTTAGAAGTTTCTGACATTTTGTTCCTTCACAACAGGATTGAATATAACAGGGATTGAATATATATATATTCAATCCCTGTTACACACAAATGGCTTAATTAACAAAAGTTATTTTCATTCATACTATTTATTTAGTAGTTGAGCAGAATTTTTAAAGACATATGGAGCTATAAATTTATGAACTATGTTAAAATCTGAAACTATTCATTCTATCTTAATCTAATCTAAGTTATCCAATGTTTCTGTATTCATTCATTCATTCATTCATTCATTCTGTTTATTTTGAGACAGGGTCCCAACCTGTAGTGTAGTGTAGTTTGAACTTGCTTATGTAGCCCAGACCGACCTCGAACTCATGGCAATTCTCCTGCCTCAGCCTCCTGAGTACTGGGATTGCAGGAATGCAGCACCTTACCCAATCCTGTTTCCCTTGAATGCTTTGGAAAGCCCCCATTTCATCATGCTTGTCTAGTTTTAACCCTTTGGGTAAATGTTTTTATTAATTATGGAAGTGGTATTTCACAGTCAATAGTGGTGTCTCCATATGTTAATACATATTATCAGCTTCTTGCTCTCTGTGGGGTTTTCATATATCCACTATCTTCCCTCTGGGTTTTGTTTCCAACTTACCTAAGTACTGTTCACTTTTTTATAACATTGAGTCTGAATTTTGTAGCGGTGGAAATGTCAGCATTTTGCTGATGAATGGTAGGAGAGCTAAACATAAAATGTAACCGTGACAGTCATTTTCCTTCGCATCTTGTCTCCTGGCGGCTGTACTTGCTCGTGGGAAGTCTGTGTTGGTCTAAATGTCATGACTCTTTCATTTCAAAGACATCCTGCTAGCTGTTTTCTGTATCCACCTGTCTTTGCCTCCTGTCTGCCTGCTTTTATTTCATATTTGCCTCTTTGCTTTTGATAGAAGCCATGGCTTCACTTACCTCTTACCTACACCTCCTTATTTTAAAAATCCTAATTAGATGTAATGTGGATAGTATCAGGAAATAGTCATTTATACTGGTTATTTTATTGAGTATTTTTAGTAAGAGCAGTCTTAAGACACAGTCACAGGTTATATAATAGTTTTGGCAAGAGGCTGCACAGGGGACAGTGGTCCCCTAAGATCATAATGGAGATGAAGCATTCCTATTACCCAGTGACTCTACAACCACTGTAATGTCACAGTGCCATGCTGTCTCAGCTACTCTTCTCTCGTTGCAGGGACAAATACCTGACACCCAAAATGAAGGAAGGAAAGCACTATTTAGCTCACAGTTAGTAGAGGCTTCAGTCCGTACTCGGGAGGCTCCAAGGCAGAGTGGCTCATGGCACAGAGCAGCAGCCATTCATGGCGTTGGGGAAGAGCAGAGAGCAAAGGGAGGGGCGGCAGCTCCCTCAGCTAGCTGGCTTCTTTCCCCTCCTTGCATTGTCATGTAGATCACCCACACGGGGTCAAGGCGTAGCACTCACACCTATAGTCCCAGCATTGGATCAAGAATCAATTGCAGGGGCTGGAGAGATGGCTCAGTGGTCTAAAGCACCTACTTGAAACAAGCTTGGCAAAGCACAGGGACCGCGGTTCGATCCCCAGCACCACATGCCAGTCAGACCCGCCCCCTGGTGGGCTGAGCTGGCCATACACAATAAATAAATGTAATAAATAAAAATAAATAAATATTAAAAAAAAAAAAGAATCAATTGCAAATTCCAGAAGCCACCCTAGCTGGACACAAACCGTAACACGTGCATTATTCATGTGTTTGTGGTGATTGTAGTGGAAAAAGAAAAAACTATTGTGTTGACAGTTATATAAAAGTATAGCTCACCTCATTACACATAATGCATAATACTTTATAGTGATAATAAACCATGTTACTGCTTTATATACATATTTTTATTTTGTTATTTTACAGTGGACCCCTACTTATGTATTTTAAAAACATGTTTGCTCTAAACAGAATCCTAGATTTACTTGGGCAGCAGCAGCGTCCATCTCTTCCTTAACTTGCCTTTTGACTACACTGAAGGCCTCGCCTAGCCCCTGAGCTGGGCCATCCAGGTGTGTGTCAGCACGTGGGTCAAAGTCACCTGATGGCTTGCGCCTGAGGCCTCGGCCCATCACTGAGAGACACGCTGCTGCATTTTGGAATTCAGCTGGTGCCTCCGCTTTATGTCTGCTTCGTTGGTTTTAATGTCACTTCACTGTTCTTCTTTCTTTAATAGTGTTATGGAACCAAGGCCAACGCGCACCTGATCCCTTTGGCTCCTCAGCCCAAGTTCTGTAATGACACAGTGGGCTTGTGCTGCATGGTGAAGTGATGTTGCCCATTTGGGGAGCAAGGTGAAGCTTCTGGAATTTGCAATTGATTCTTCAGGAAAGAGGACTTGTGCTCCCATCTCGGCTGCGTAAAGCCAGGGATCCTGGATGTAGGTCAACAACAGCTTGATTTCCAGCCTCATTTCTCAGGTCATTCATATCCCCATTCAAGCGGAGCCTTTCTCAAGAGGCATCTTTGAAACCTGAGGTGCGCGTCCATCTCTAGCCTTTGTCTGCTTTTGCACCTTTAGCAAAGCAGGTCTCAGCAGGATTCTCACTCACTGCTTTCGGCTCAGGCCCTTTGGAACTCATGGAAACGGCCATTGGGCTTCTGGAGGCCACCTGTGACTGACCTGTGCAGTAGCTCACACACCATTGCTGTGAGTCTAGAGTGATGGAGGAAGCATCCAAGGTCAGGCACAGCAAATTACCTTGATCAAAAGTGCAGGCTTGTCAGGTCTGTCCAGCAGGCAGGGCTTTATTAGGACCTAGATATGAGACCCTCCAAGCACCCTGGAAAGTCTCATACCTCTGCATTAAAATATAGTTTAAGCTGTTAAGCACATTGCCTGGGGCAGAGTGCATGCCTGTGAGCCTAGCTATTCTAGAGGGTGAGGCAGGAGGAGTCTAAGTTCAAGGGCAGCCTGGGCAATTTACTAAGATCCTGTCTCAGAATGAAAAATAAGGTGGCTGGGGATGTAGCTCAGTACCACAGCAAAGAGAGAATGAGGGAGAGGGAGAGAAAGAGGAAGGAAAATGAAGAAAGAGAGGAGAGAGGGATGGAAAGAAGGAAATGAGGGAGAGAGACAGAACGGGAGAGACAGAGACAGAGACAGAGATAAATGATGTGACCAGAAGGGCCATGAATAAGAGAAGAAAAGCAAAGTGACTTCAGATGCCCTTCCTCACACCTTGTGACAGAAGAAGAATCTCAGAAGGAGGCTGGTTAGGATTAATCGAAAGTGTAGGCACCCCAAGGAAGCACTGTGCCCAAGGCCAGAGAGTAGCACAAGAGATAAACAGCTCACGTTCCTTTGCCCGCATCTTCCTGAAAAGATTATCTGTACTTTTCATTGCCCTTTTTTTTTTTTAATGTACTTAATACAGGATCTATAGGGTTTCACTACACAGATTGGACTCATAGTCATCCTCCTATTTTCAGACTCCCAAGCGCTGGGATTACAGGCATGCGCCACCACACAGGGTTTCAGGACTGGCAGGTTCCAGGGCCAGTCTGGGGATCAAACCCCAGTCCTTGTACTTGCCAGGCAGGTGCTTGGACTAATGAGCTATCTCCCCAGCCCAAGTCTCCCTTTTTAGAGAAGGAAACCAGTAGGTTCTCTGAAAACCAAACTGTGGTATTTTGGCATGAAGTTGTGGAGTTGATCTGCTCCCTGGAGAAGTGTTTTTGACTCTTGCCCGCATCCCTATGCGAGTCGTTCTTCGAAGCCTGACTTCTAGTTCAGCCAGTAAAAGCAGAGCGTCATGGCCTCAGCTTTTCCCTGCTCACTGAGCCTCAAGCGCAGGACCAAGAAACTGCATGAAGGGTGGGACGGACATAGCACCCCATGCAAGGCCCTGGGGGTGACTCCTGGCACTGTACAAAGGTCATGTGAAACCTGCAGAATTTTTGTAGGGATTCAAGGCATTCCCTTCTTTGAATCCAGATTCCAGTCCTCATTTTCTTGGGGGTGGCATGACACCAAGTATTGAACTCAGGGACTCAAGCTGCGCTTCTGTTTATATGGCTTTTTGAAGAGACATGTAAAGAGACACTCGGTGCCACATTTGAGTGCTGGAACACCACCAGAGATGGCCCGGAGTCCGAAATACCTTTTGTTTTGAAATAGAAAATGAGCAGATGGAAAGGAATTGAATTAAATATTTTTAGTGGACACACAATAATTGTACAATACTTGTACCTAGGCATGAGGAGAAAGAGCTGTCTCATGTACACATTGTGTAATGATTTCAGTGGGGCAATATTAGCGTCTCCATTCTTCAGATATTTATCTTTTCTTGAGAGAACATTCAGATTCTTCTCTGATAGTTGTTCTGAAATACGCATTATTATTAACTGTAGTCATCTTAGTGTGTAATGGCACAATAGAAATTGCCCTCTAATTGTACCTTTGTAGCTGTTGACCAACCTCTTCTTACCCCACCCCCTCCTTGGTCTCTGGTAACCTTTGTTCTATTGTCTATTTCTGTAAGGACAGATCTTTAGATTTCACAAATGAATGAGATCACGCAGTGTTGGTGTCTGTGTCCCAGACTTCTTGCACTTAGCTTAATGTCTTTCGGGTACATCCTGTTGTAAGCAATAACATTTCATTTTTTGTAGCTGAGTAATATGCCACTGTACCCATTCATCCATTAATGGACACCGAGGTTGACCCATATCTTTGCTAACAGTGGATGCTGCTGCAGTGAGCAAGGAGTGAAGAAATGTCCTCAACATATGGACTTCATTTCTGCATACCAAGCAGTGGTATTGCTGGGTCACAAGGCTATGCTAACGGTGACCTCTTGAGGAACTTCTGGACTACATTTTATCATGGTGACATTCTTGCCAATAGTAAGCAAGCTTTCCCTTCCCATCTGTGCCAACAGTTATCTTTTATCTTTCTGGTGACAGCCATTCTCACTGGAGTCGGTTGATGTCGTGTTGTGGTTTTGATTGGCTTTTTTGATGACAGTGAGCATTTTTTCACATACCAATTGGCCAGCCAGTATCTGTTTCAAGAAAAAGCAGTATCTATTCAGGTCTTTTGGCCATTTTTAACTCAGATTATGTGGGGCTTTTTCACTAATGACCTTTTAAAGTCCTCATGTATTCTAGATATCAACCCCTTGTGGAGTGTACAGTTTGCAAGTGTTTTCCTGCTTCTTCAGGTTGTCAGCAGCCTCAGGCAAACAGCCTCTTTAACAACTCAACCATGGAGGGGGCAGCGTTTTCCTGCAGATGGAGAGGCCCTGGAGGAGCCTTGGATGGAGAGCTCCGAGCTACCGCTGGCCTCCAACGAGCCAGTGCACTTTAGAGAAAGCTGAGTGGTATCGGAGTGGGACTATCATTACAAACAGAACCAAGCTCCTATTTAGAACCCTAATGTAGAACACTCAGGCATCTCAGTATATAAGGCCGCTGAACAGTGCGTATTCAGGCTTCCCCAACTGGAGCAGATTAATTATGGATCTGAATTAAGTCAAGGGAGGGAGTGGATTCTCCCTGCAGCTTGGGGAAAATAGTCTCCTCAGTGTGCTGCTTCCTTGCACATGGCCTTCTGAAGCTGGGGAGGGTAGCTGTGGTCAGTGTAGTGGGACAGGTTTTGTGCGAATGACCCCTGGCCACGGTTGCAGACACCCCAGGTTAGGTCTGCTGTTGCTCCACCTCCCTCTGCACTACCCGTCCTTTGCTGATTTCTTGTGCCTCCAGTGGAAGGGTTTGCATTCTCAGCAGGTGAGAGCAGGACAAAGTTAAATTTGTAAGTATGTGCAGGGGATCCTACGGCCAACTAAAGGAGAGGATTACTTTCTGCCACTTTATTTTAATTTAAAATATTTTACGTTATCGTGAATGTATCACTACATGCCTATAGTGCCTGGTGTGGTCCAGATTCTGATGTAGAATGAATATGTCTAGCTGACTAATCTGCACCCCCACCATCGCCGCCTACCGCTTTGTATTGCAGAACTTGTACGAAAGGACCACTGTCCCTCTTGAAACCCTGGGGGCCAACTGTGTCTCAGAATTCAGAATTTTTTATTTTAGAATGGTAATATGATACATCAACTCTATATTATCATCCCTAAAAGGGCCTGGACAGATTCTCATCATCATCTGTAACACGAAAATTTCTCCAGCAAAATGTAATCATTCCCTCTAAGTGGGACGAGTAAAGATTTTAAATAGCATGCAAGTCAGGCTGAGACATCAAATGTATTTTGGGCCTATCTTTAAAAACAAAGCATGAGATGTTTTCTAGATTTTAGGACTGTGTATAAGGAAATGTGAGTCTTAAACAAATCACATCAAAGGGTGATTATTGGGCCATCCTTGTCACCTAGCCGTATTTATGAGAAAAAGTGTGTTTCAAATGCTCGACAAAACAAACAGTTGACGCACAATCCACTTGTCATTTGGGAACTAACTGTACTAATAAAAAGGAGTGGAGGTTGCATTTTAAGCCGTGGAAAGGCTGATCCAGATGGATATCACCTAAGACAGTGTACAGTGTGGACACATCAGACTGGGTGATACATCTTCTCTCCATGTTGCTTATTTTCCTGGTAAATCCTCTTGTTTCTTCAAGACAGTTCGTTTGCTCTAGATTTTGTGTGAATGACTCAGACTCTGGGTAGCTGGCAGGTCTTAATCAGGGCAAGGAGATGAGGCGTGGAAGCCACAGTGATCTCAGTCTTATGGGAGCCAAGCACTTTCCGAAGCATGAATAAATATTTTCAAAACTCACGGAGCAATAGACCCTTACAATCATGTCACAGAATTAAAATAACAGGTAAAAATTCAGGAAGGAATCACTGAGGAATTCAGCTTTTTTTGAGGAAAGTCTTTCTGTGCTAGCACTGATCACACAAATAAAGGATTTGCTTTAATTCTGACGGACCCTTAACTTTGCAGAATAGCTTGAACTTATGTTAAAAACAAGAATATTTAATCTCAGAAGCTGTTGCAATAGAAGACTGGGTTATAAATAATTTGTAAGTAGTTTGTCACTAGGAATTCCAGTGGTATAAAGAAATGCTTAAACCATTTACTTTTTGAGTTAGCATTTATAGGAGTCTGATAACCCTAAGAACTGTTTTATAAAAACCTGTCAAAGTGCAAATCTTGCAGAGCTTCTTGCCCTGGGAATCCACCGTATTGTAGGTCCCACAGATCACTGCAAATCTGTTCCCTCCATGTGAGAAAGTACAGGAGGCACAATTGTGTGGTCCCCAAATCTACTGTGAGCAGAGCTAAAAGGCTTGGCATGTGATGTTAAAGCACACAGTGAATTTTTTTTTTTTTCGTTTTTCTTTGCTTTCTTAAGTTTATTGGTACATTTTTAGGTATACAGAACAAACCCAGTGATTTTTAAAGTGAAGAGCTCCATGTTTATCCCAATGCCCTGAGACTGGAGGCGGTTTTTGCTGTCTTTGAGGGTCCTGTTTACACAACCAAGTTACGGAAAACAAGGAGCATGGCTTTTCCTATATTATTTGATGACCTTTTCCTGAGCCTCGGATTTCTGTCACTCAGAGAGCTGCATACTATAACAACCCATAGAATCCCCTTCCCTGACCTTTCTGGACAGTTAGTTCTTGCATTATCAGCGACACTGGCTGAAATCCCTTTAATTTTTTTTTTAAACATGAAGTGGACAGAAATTCTGGCCCCACCGAAGAAAGCTCTTCATTCTCAAAACACAACCAGGATGGAACAGCCGCACTCAGCTTCGTAGCATTGGAAGGGAGCAGAGATACTAGATAGCCCTCACTTTAAAATGTTTTATCTGCGACTCCCTGCCTCCCTCCCCCCAACCACCACCCAAACAGTTGAACATTTTACAGTGAAAAGTTGCCCAGTCATTCTGTGATGTCAGTGGTTCAGGCTGCAGCCTCTCGAACCTCAAAGGAAGGATCATTTGCTGTAGTATTTTTAGAGCTCCCTTTTTACCTTTTAATTATCTGTGTCTTTTCCTGCTCCCGGGTGCTCTAACATCTCTTGGAAACCACTGTGTCTCGTGTATCGTATAGACTTTTTCCCCCTTACAGCATGCGGCACACTCAATCATTGCAGTGATTTTCTTTCTTTCTTTCTGTCTTTCTTTTCTCGCTTTTCACCCCCTCCTTCGCTCAGAACAGAGGTAGAAACCCAGGGGATTCGAGGGCCCACTTGATAGGCTCAGTCTCTCTTAATCAGCCTGTAATGGAGCTAATGGCTGTTTGTCATCCTTGGAGATATAAATTTCCTGGCGGTGTCTCCTGCAGACAGTGCTTGAAGTATGCTCTGTGTGCCAACAAGGGCTGATAAGCAGAGAAAGGCAGGGTGCTCCGACAGCCCGCAGAGCCAGGGCTTCCCGGCTGCCAGCGACAGAACTCGCCTCGTCGCTCCTGAGACATGGACAATGCGGGTAGGTAGAACACGGCTGAATGCTTCCGAGCCAGCCGCTGGCTTCCTTCGCAGCCTGCGTCCTCTGCTGCCGAAGGTTTGCCTGTGTGTTGCTCTGGTTCTTCGCTGCCGTGTTCAAGCCCAGGAGCCGCGTAATGTGTTCGCCCCGAGGTATTGTCCACAGGCAATTAGCATCAGCTTTGAAGTTTAGGAATGGGGAATGCCGATTACCATGCTCCGTTCATCTTTCTGAATACTGCACTGTGCTCTTGGGGCTGGAGGAGCTGCGTGGTGTCGGTTGCTTTTGTGCTTAGCGTAGTGGGTGAAAAATGCACATAGTTAATGAATAAACTATTACTATACAGTGTCAAAAGGTAGATGGAGTTGACGTTAGGGAGCTGAATGAAGATGATTTTTAAAAATGGGACAGTGTACACAGTGAAATAATTCTTTGGTCTGATGTGCTCACATCCTATACTGGAATGCAATGCTGAAATGTTTCAGTACCTCTGATGCTCTCATTGCAGAGTCCAGGAATTAGTGGCTGGTTGTGTAGCTTTAAAAAATGTATTAGCTTTAAATATCTTTACCTGGTAGGTGGATAAACATGACAGGGAAAGTATTTAATTTTTAATTAATTGACTAGCATCTGATTACTTCTCCGGTGGAACTTTTTTCTTTCTATAGAACTTTTAGAGGGTGAAGATGATGGGGTGACTCCCCATTTTTGTGGGATCAGCCCCCTGTGCAGAATTTCCTGGCTGCATCCTGGGTTCTCTGTCACCTGAAACTCTTCAGTTTAGCGACTCAGCTGGAATCAGCTTTACAGTGAGGCCACCAGTCCTGAGGCAATCAGTGCTCCTGCGAAACTGTGTCCTTTGACACAGTCCACACTCAGCACTGCCCCTGGAGCTGCGGCATCTTGGTTTTGAAACAGAGCCCTTTAGTCTCGAGCATGGGGAGCATGAACAGGCAGCGGTTCTAAAGGCAGTAAGGCTCCTTTGTGTGGCGTGTTGATGTCCCTTGCCAGACCCAAACCTCCCTGATAGAAATCATGCTGTCTTTGAGACTGAGGGCACCGAAATAAATTGAACAGTAGAATATCTGGAACACAGATGCTAAGGTAGAAGAAGAAAATGAGTGTAAGGAAAGTGTGTGTGCATGTGCGTGTGTGTGCATGTGTGTGTGTGACAGAGAGAGAGGGAGAGGGAGAGAGGAAGAGAGTAGTAGTAGCAGCGGTAGTAAGAGTAGTAGGAAGAGGGCTGGATTCATGCATGTGAATTCTACACCCATGTTTGTCATTGAAATATACCATTGAGCTTGTCAAAGGAGCATGTAGGTCTCTGCTCTGTGACAAGGCATGATTTGAAGATCAAGGGACAGCTTCTCTAATTACAGCAAGAGAGTGAGTAAAAATATATAAATAAATGGACAGGATTTCCAATGTAGCCTCATTTCAAACTTCTGCCACCCACAATTAATTATCCTGACGTCCTGGCAGAATTATCACTTTAATTCAAGTAAGTGCCTCTCTTCACTGACTCATGTATTTATTTAAAGGCCATTTAAGAAAAGGCAAGAAACTACTGTAGCCGTCTTTTTGTAGGCTTCAGAAATGTGAAGGGTTGTTATTTCTGGCTAACTATAGCCTTGGGGGAGAAGCGTTGGCACCATTTGTTGCTATATTTGTTTATGCTATTAGATGCCATTAATAAAATACCTCACTTCCTGACAAGGTTTAAGAATATGCTGCGAAGAATGGCTCTTAAAGTAGCAGTTTCTATATCATTTCCAATTTGAGATATAATCCCAAATATAACCATGTATACTTTTGAACAGAATAAAAGGCTTCTAAATTATATTTTTTAAGTAGTTCAGAAATAACATCTTTCTTATAAACAGCATATAATTGCCCATCAACAGTTACTTTCAGGGTCATTTTTAGATGATGAAAGCACTTCTCTTCCAGGAGAGAAATGCAAATATCCTTCGCACACGTATTTTAATAAATCGTATCGATTGAGTAGAAGACGGGCATTTGATATGCGCTGTTACTAGCCAAACAAAAACCTGAAATGTCTTTGGCATTCTACTAAATGGCTCTGTTAACATGGAGCATTGAAGTTTTACTGATTTATTTATATAATGGTGATGTTAAATATTTGCCTAAATATTTGTGATCCGAAGTGGGTTTAGGCAGTGGACATCCGAGTCCAGCAGTTTATAGCTGAGCACCCATGCTGGCTAGTGAGCCATGGGATTTAAGGAGCCAGGCCTCTTTTCAGCAAGGGTTTCTGCAAGAAGCTTGGAGAGCTGTTAGGCAGAAACCCAGCCATCACCCCACCCCGCCAGCCAAGTGCCTCTGATTTATTCAAATCTCTCAGAAGGAACGCTGCTTTAGACACACTTGTGTGTGGTTTTCTTGTTAAGTAGAAAGGAGCCACCAGGGACCCTGCCCTTTTGGTGGGTTGTGGACCATTCAGCAACTGTGCCTTGTAATCCAGCCAGCCACTCCTCGGCAGCAAAGAGCTGACATTCCCAACTCTCTGAGAGCCGAAGACGTCCCTTCCCCGTAATTGCTGGCTTAGGTATTCCTTTAAAAGCTTTTCCTGGAATAACCATGAAATATTTATCAAACTCTGTGAGCGTGTGGAATATGTTAGGGCAATTTTAGCAATACCTAAGCTTTTCTTCTTTCACCTGTGCCTCATTTTTCTTAGAAGTTCAACAACAACTCAGCTGGATGGTCCTTTTAAATGACAAACTCATGACTCTTAACTACAGTCAGGTTATTCTGCCATTGCACCTATGTCCCTCTATCACCTCTCACTCGAGCTTCCTCATGAATGAGCAGTGAGCAGTGCCCAGGTACTGTTCAGTGGCGAGTGCTGATGACCTGAGATGCAATGTTTCTGAATAAAATTCCATATTCTACAGTCTTTTTTAAAAAATAAGTGCTACAAGCTTTACTGCACTCCACTTACTTGAAATCAAGATATTTCTGTTACCTTGTGTGGGTCCTAAGAGGCGTCCTCATTTGGGGAGGAGGCGGCAGCCCCCGAGGGCCACTGAACCTTCGCCATCTATCCTATCCCAGTGGTTTAAAGGTTTTTGATGCTTGATGTACAGTCACTGAATCTGAGAAGTCACAGTCTACAGTTCCCTGCAGAAAGAGGCTGAAGGTTTAGCTGGAGGCAAATGGAATAAGGTTTGCAGTGGAACTGGCAAGGGTGACAGATGCCTTAGGTGAATCCTGGCTGTGCCACCTGCCTCCCGGCAGCCATGAACAGGTGACATAAACTCCTTGTGCGTTAATTTCTCATCTGGAAGTGGTGACAGTAGTTGTGTCAATTTCCTGAGATGGTTGTGAAGGGAAAAGAAGGTAAAAGTGAACAGAGCTGGCCACCGTGCAGGTACGTGGTTATACTCTATGCTGCTGGATCTTTAGAGAACCATCTGAACACCGAAACAAGTTGCTTGGTGACAGACACGCGCTCTGGCAGGATGGTTGTTAGGAGGAGTGCAGAGGATAATGGGGGAAACTGAGCAGTTACATACGAGAGAGCGGCCAGGTGGCCCGGGGAGAGTGGATGATGGATGCGGGTGGGGCACTGGGGTGGGACTGCAGCGCACTTTGGTTGTGTGCCGGTTAGAGGACGGTGAACAGGAATGAAGTAGAGACACGTCGGTGAGTCAGAGGAGACCTTTCAGGTGTCCAGTGTTTTGTCTTTTTTTTTTTTTTTTTGAGGGTCCAAGACAGGAGCTGAGCACTATGGAACACAAGATGAGTTTGGAGGGGAAGATGATGACTTCTGTCTGCTCCGGGAGTGTTGCTTTTGAAATATCTTTTGTGTTGTCCACGAAGCATAGTAGAGGCCATAATGATGACTTTTAATTCGCCGAAAGATATATATTGCGCATGCGCGCGCACACGTGCGCTCCCTTACTAACCATGGATTTAAAATAAGGCAGGGTGGGCGGTTTGTTTGGATTCTTAATCAGCTTAAAAATATTTTCTGTTTTACATATGTTTTGTGTACTGTAGCCCAGGAAACTCAGTGGCAGCTTATGCTTCTCGACCCTTGGAAGATGGATCCCCTGGGCTGGGGTAGAGAAAGGAGGTTTTCAATCACTTCATCTTTCAGTACAGATGGAAATAAGACTTAGCCCAGAGAAAATATCCCGAAGCACTGAGATAATTTGGCAAAAGGCTAGGCCATTCCCTAAGAAAATATGAGCACAAAGACCTTTCAGTTCAAGCTGATTGGAAGTTTTATTAATTGGGAAATCTACCCCAGCATCTCAAGCTGTCATGCCTAATTTCCTGGACACCTGAAGATCCTTCGTCAGGAGAAAGGGTCTCCGTGGAGCCCATTTCTCATGGGCATTGCTAGTTTTTTGAAAGAGATTGCTTCCTAGAACATTTGGCTTTGTTTATAAGCTAGCTGGTGCAATTTTAATGTGTTCCCTTTGCCTTTCTACGGTCATCTTATGCTCTTACCTATAAATTGGTTAACCATGGTATTTTTAAGTGATGTGACATTTATTTAGTTAGTTGGTAAGGTAGTTTTCAGTCTTGAAGATTAAACCCAGAGCCTTCACATCAAGATATATCGTCAGCACTTTTTATTTTTTATGATAGAGTCCTGCTAAATTACTAAATTGCCTAGGCTGGGGTTCAGCTTTTCAACCTCAGCTTCTCAAACTACTGAGATTATAGATGCACCGTGCCTGGCAAAATACAATGTTGTGCACACATCCGTGTGTACGTATGGGCGCATAAACATTTGCTGTACTCTACATGCTTCCGTCTGTAGTTGTGCGACCATTGCTTACGTGGATGATCACTGGTCCTGATGTTGAGGAATATGGTACTGCTAGCTCTTCTAAAAATTTAAATAACAACCTAGAACATGTTTTCTTCATAATTAAAGATGAATTCTTATTCTCTGGGCCACAACTTGTATTTGTTATTGAATGTTTTATTAACTGAAACAAATAGATTTAAAACTTTAATTTTTTGTGTTTTTAATACTATTTTAGCATTATATGATTAACCGAATGGATATTTTCTAGAGCATGCAGGATTTTATTTTTTCTAAACAGAAAATTGGCATTTACTAACTCTACTTTTTGGAACATCTGTTTTCAAAATGCTGATATCATTATGGAGATCACTGTTCCTTAAATCAAAAATGCCAAGAGGAAGAATAGATATACATTGAAACATTAGAGTACTCTACAGATAGCACTCAAATTTTTCCTAGTTTTTATTGTAATTATGGAGTGCTTTTGAATTTTGAGAGTAAACTAACAGGGGCGGGGCATGTAGGTCAGCAGCTTAAGCACCTGCCTGGGCAGTGCAAGGTCCTGAGTTCAGTCTCTGCTGAGAGAGAGAGAGAGAGAGAGAGAGAGAGAGAGAGAGAGAGAGAGAGAGAATAAACTAGCACACTTGTCTCAAGAATGTATCGAAGTCAAACAAAATGTGGTTCAAAAATAAAGTTTGTTGTTATTTTCAAATTATAATTTGTTCAAAGTTTTTTCCTTTGCAATCATTCATCTTTTTTTTTTTTTTTTTCCTTTTGACACAGTGTCTCACTACACAGTTCAGACTCAGAGCGATCCTCCTGTCTCAGGCTCCCCAGTGCTAGAATTACAGGTATACACCACCACACCAGGTTTTGGGGCCAGCTCCGTGTGCCTGGTGTTTCGGAACTGGCATGGTATGTAGTACCAGGGTTCAAATTTGGGTCCTTGCGCTTTCCAGGCAGACACTTAGACTACTGAGCTATCTCCCCAGCCTCCATTCATCTTTCTAATGGCAAATAAATTTTAATTTTTCTATATCCACAAAATAAAATAGGAGTGCTTGTCAAATGGCTTTAATCAACAAGAATTATTGGAAAAGGTAGAGAAAATGAACACAAACATGTTTTGGAGACTGATGGGGGGCAGTTAATAACCCAACATTTTCTAAATCATATGCTGTTTTATACTAATTCCACAGGAAATAAATTAACCACATCCCCTTGATGTGGGGCAGTTTTGGGAAGTGGGGCAGAACTTGATGTTGAGGCAGTTTTGGGAATTGCTGAGTTTGATAGCAATAGACAAGTTTCTTAGCACACGAAGGAAACACGTGCTCCTAGAATTAGCATGTTATTCCTTGTCTGTGCTATTTGTGGTGATTCCTAAGACGGAATATAAAATGCATCTCTCAACTGTATTAAGCACAGTTTCTTCAGGGGATATCAGTCACAAGGTAGATACTGTAATCTGGGCATCGTTGTTAAAGTCGCTTTTCTTCATTTTTGCTTTCTCTTTTTATCTTATGCTTCCTCTCCCCAATTCTTCCCCAGTTAACTTCCCATTTTTCTAATACAGGAAGCCATTTCTCCTAACTAGCCGCGTTCACCTGCGTCACTGTTGAGGCTTGGCTATCTGGAAATTGAGCCCCTGTGTCATCTCTGTCCGTGATTTCGCTTCTCCTTCCCTGTTGCTACCCTTTGGGGCATTCCACTGCCTTGTAGCATCACGATCTGAGAAAGAAAGAAGGACCAAGAGCCAGACTTCAACCTACGAGTCCAGCAATGGAATTCAGTCCCTGCAAAGGCATATAAGATAAGAGAGCAGTGCTCTTATTTTATTTATCCAAACAGATCATTTCAAATGAATTATTAAAAATTGATGATATGAGATATTGTCTATAAAAAGGTAATGTCAAAGTTCTATTTTTGTAAACTGGGCAGCAGCGATATATCAAAACAAAGATAAATCGTATTTAACTAAAAAATGTCTATAAAGGAAAGCTTACCTCTGGGAACACCTGTGTGCCCTGGGTGCTGAGGGAAGGCCAAGGGAAGTACGTTACACATGTTTCATCTTCAACACTTACAATGGCCTGTAACCCCAGCTCTCTGAAGGCTGGGGCAGAATGATCCCAAATTAGTAGGCAACTTAGTGAGATCTTGTTTTAAAAAATAAAAAGAGCTGAGGTTGTAGCCCAGAGCAAAGTCTCTGTGTTCAAGTCCCAATGCTGTGAAAATAAAACAAAAAATAACTTTCAATCACTATGATAATAAATATTATTTTCCCCAAGTTATACATGAGGAGATTGAGGCCAAGTAAGAATTCACCAATATTTAAGTAGATGCTTTATCAATAAATACAGTACTTCTTAGTAACAGTAAAGTCAACAGAGCTCTTCAATGTTGTCATATTGTTTTGAGAGAGGGAATTCCAGGTCTTTGTAACTTGTACAACATCTAGTACAAAGCTTGGGCTGTAATAAATGCATGTATTTTTAAAATTAAATCAGGTATGCTATTTAATTAGTTTGGAGTACTTTTTCCAAAAGGAAATTCATTTTGAAATTCAGTGTCAAAGAAATCTCATCATAGATCTGAATAGTCTGTTAGGTAGAAATCAATATATGGGTAAGAAAAATATTAGCTGAAAGCATTTCATAAACATTTATACATTTGTGACAGATTATAAAATCAAGGACTTTTTGGTAGAGCACACTTATGAATGCTGGTACCACTCTAAAAACTTTTTATGATAATATTAAGATCACTAATAGAAGAATTTTTTTTAAGGAACCCTCAAGTTTTAAAGTGATGTTGGAATAAAATTCAGACACACCTTTCTGCAGTCTGGAAGAATTTTTACTCTTTCTTTTCCCAGAGAGATTGTGGTTGGAGGCAAGATCACCAAGTGGCAAAGCTCTGCCCTATTTGAACATGTGGCTAGTTCTTTTATTTGTGCCAATAACACGCGTTACAGTCTGCAGAACCTCCTCCCACGCTGTTATTCTGTGAAGCACTACAAGCTTTGCAGACTACACTGAGACGGTCATCTCATTTAAGCTACAGTTCCAAAAATAGGTAGAGAGGTAGGTAGTCAGGTCTTCCTACTATTTGATAATAGGTATCTGTGGAATTGTTTTTCAGAAAGCTTCCCATCATCAAGATATCATACACAAAATTACATTTCTAATTTCCTCACATAAACCAATGTGTTCTAAATATTTAACCTTCTAATTCTGTAGCAAGTCTACAGAGATGCCTCGTGACTGGATTTTGGAATCAGGATTCCATTCTTAGACTTGAATCATTCCTTTTGAGCACAGTTTTCACACCTCAACAGACATGAACTTCAAGTCCTGACATTTGTTGCTGTTAGTAACTGGATATGCTTGACGCCGCCAGCCCATCTTCTACCCCCGCTCTTCTATGTCCTTACCTTCTACCTGATTTGTTTTCTCATTGTAGACACAAGAACATTGTTCCTATATCTGTACATCTGGGAAACGCAGCATGTAAGAGTGCGATAGAGCTTTTGTCTTTGTGGACCTCTCCAGCAGAGAATGCCCAACTTAGTAAGGAGCTGACAAAGTGCTTTGATTGTGCTCAGTGTTGCAAAGTTAGTAATCTGATGCTGGGGCTCACAAATGTTTCCTGCTTTAGATCTTTTCTGGTTTGGAATTATCTGCATATACATAATGAGCTATCCTGGGGATAGATCCCAGATTGGAACATACACTTCATTGCTTCCTGTACACCTCATGCACTGCTCTACAGTTTGAATCTGAAATGTCCTGCAGGAGCCTGTTTCATATGCTTTGTTCCCGGAGAGGTACTGTTAGCAGCTCTGAAGAGGTAGCCTGCAAGGAGGCTTTCAGGACACTGGGGCATGCTCCCTGGATGTGAGGGGAAGTTTAGCTATACCACATGCCCCATCACGATGCCACCACAGTCCAAGAGCAAGCAAGCCAATTGATCAAGGACCATGACCTCTAAAACTGTGATCCAAAATCAACCTTTTCACTTCGTAAGTTGATGATCTCAGGTATGTGTAGTAGCTACAGAGAGCCAATTTACCTGCACACATTGTTTAACAGGAATTTTATACAGTATTTTTGACATGCCTGGATTTTCACTGTAACTCATCACACACGGTCAGGAGTGGGATTTTTCTACTTCTGGCATTGTATCACCTCTAAAAAGTTCCGCATTAGCCTATGGGATCATAAACTTTTGGATTCGGGAAGCTTAAGCTGTGTTTGGGTAGCGAGTGAGGTTGGGCTGGAAGGCTGCTCTGGATGGGACCATGGGATGCGCCTGAGAACTTGATCTGCTGTGTGAGACCCAGAGAAAAAGGAATCAGCAAGCTGTAAGAACAAGGCAAAAGGTGTCTCAAGCTGAGTGACCCACAAATGCACAAGCACGTGAGGAAATGCATCGGGATGTTCGGGCAACAAAAGGCAGGGCCAGTGCCACAGGCTGAAGTTCGATCTCTGCCCTAACAGTCCTTCAGAGCTCTTTGGGGGGTTTCAGGCAGGATGTGACATGGTCTTGCTGATTTCAGGGCCTGACAAGACAAGGAAAAGTAGAGTGGGCTGAGGCAAGAAGGGAAGCTTCTGGGATGAACTCGGCTTGGAGGCTCTTGGTGAAATTGTGGCAGAGAGTGAGGGTCATAGCTTCCTTCCAGTTGTTCTCCACACTCCTGCCATCCTAGGCCACTGGAACTCCTCCACCCAGTTTTCACTCAGTTATGTGTAGCTGAGGTGGCCCTCCACTAGTGTCTTTTCCTTCCGACCAGGTGGAAACAACTTGATGGCACCTGCTACATCCTAGGCATCCTTTACAATGAGAGTGTGCTCTCTAAGCTGTCCCTGTTAGAGTCGCTTGAGAGTCTTTTCTAAAATCCCAATCTTTGGGCCTGACTCTGGAAAAATACAGTCAGAATCTAGGCAGCAGAGAGAGGTGTCAAGTTACTTTTTGTTGTTGTTGTTTGTTTGTTTAAAGTCTCCCCACAGTGGTCTAAGAGAATAGCCAGTGCAAGGACCCCACCTGGTAGCATCCCTGGTCCCCACCATCTCCCCTCCCTCACCCATCCTCAGTAAGCATGGAGTCCTGCTGAGAAGTTGTGCTTGGGAATTATCTGTTCATAGGAAGAGTGTGAGACTGTGACGGTCCCCAAGACCTCCAAGGATAAAGACCTAAAGAGTACAAATAAAATGACTGCCTCTGGGTAAACTTTTTTTTTTTTAATATCTGAGTAATACTACATTGTTTAAAAATACCATATCTTTTTGATCCATTCCTCATTCATGGCCATTTGGTTATTTCCAAGGTTTAGCTATGACAAATTGTGCTGCTATAAACATGGGTGTACATATATCATTGTGGTATGATTATTTTCAGCTCAGTTCTGGAAAGGTACCCAGGAAGAGAATAGCTGGGATGAATGGGGCCTCCAATCCTAGCTTTTTGAGGAAGCTCTACACTTATTTCCATAGTGGTTGTATCAAGAAAGGAAAAGCATTCCTTTTTCCCCGCAGCCCCTCCAGCATTTGTTGTTGGTTGACTTCTTGAAGACAGCCATTCTTTCTGGGGTGAGATGGAATCTCAATGCTATCTTAATTTGCACTTCTCAAATGACCAGTAATGTTGAACATTTTTCACATATTTATTGCTGATTTATATTTCTTCATCTGAGAAGTGTGTATGTATCTCAGATGCTCAATTTTTTATTAAGTCTTTGAATTTTGGGGGCCTGATTTTAAAAAATTCTTTGTATGTTCTACATAGAAGTCTTTTGTCTAAGGGACAGTAAGATAAAATTTTTTCCCAATTGTTGAGTTTTCTTTTCACTGTGTTGGTAATTTCCTTTGATTTTCAAAAACTTTTCAATAAGATGAGAACCCAATGAGTTGTTTATTCATTGAAGTGTTTCTCCTGCATTTGGTTTTTGTTCATGAACTCTCCATCTACTTCTGTGTCTTTAAGATTTCTACCTATGGGGCTGGAGAGATGGCTCAGTGGTCTAAAGCACCTATTTGAAACAAGCTTGGCAAAGCACAGGGACCGCGGTTCGATCCCCAGCACCACATGCCAGCCAGACCCGCCCCCTGGTGGGCTGAGCTGGCCACACACACACAATAAATAAATGTAATAAATAAAAATAAATAAATATTAAAAAAAAAGATTTCTACCTATATTCTCCTCCAGTAGATTTAGTGTTTCAGTTTTAATATTTAAATCTTTGATCCATTTGACTTTAGTTTAGTACATAGTGACAGACATGAGTCTAATCTTAGCCTTCTGCATGTGGAAAGCCAGTTTTTCTGGCACTGTTTGTTAAAGAGGCTATCTCTCTTCCAGTGAACATGGTTGGCCCCATTGTCAAAGATAAGGTGGCTGAGTGTGTTTGTTTATAGCTGTATTTGCATCTTCTAATCTGTTCCATTGATCCTCAGGTCTGCTTTTTGCCAGTGGCATGCTGATTTTATCATATTAGCTTTGTGGTATAATTTCAATCATGGATTGTAGCACGTCCTACCTTGCCTTTGTTGTCCAGATTGCTTTTGCTATTCTAGGTCTCTTCTGGTTCAAGATGAATTTTAGGAATATTTTCTCTAGATCTATGAGGTATGCTAATGGTATTTTAATCAGGTTTGTACTCAATGTATATAACAATTTTGGATGTATGGCCATTTTCACAGTGTTGTTTTTCCTGTGAAGAAGCAAGGAATATCTTTCCATTTCTGAAATCTTTTTTTTATTTCTTTTTTCAGAGTACTGTAATTTTCACTATATAGATATTTTACTTCCTGTATTAGGTTGATTCATAAGTATTTCATTTTCTTGGAAGTTATGGTAAAAGGATGGCTTCCCTGATTTCTCTTTCAATGATTTTTGTTATGTACAAAAATGCTATTGATTTTTGAGTGTTGACTTTGTATCCTGCTGTACTACTGAATTTGGTTACTAAATCAATAAGTCTCTTTGTGGAGTTTTCTGGGACTTCTATGTCAAGTACAATGTCATCTGCAAATGATAATCTCACTTTCCCTTTCCAATCCTTATCCTTTTTATTTTTCTCTCTTGTCTTATTACTCTGGCTAATGTTTTCAGAACTATATTGAATAGAAGTGGTGAACATGGACATCCTTGTCTTGTCCTTGATTTTAGAGTGAAGGATTTCAGTTTTTGTTCATTTAGTATGATGTTGGCTGTTGGTTTGTCATAGATAGCTTTTATCAGGTTGAGGTAAAGACCAACTATTATGATTTTCTGTAGAGTTTTTATCATAAATGAGTGTTGGACTTTGTCAAAAGCCTTTTCTACATCTGTGGACATGATCATGTGGCTTTGTTGATGTGGCATATTACATTTATGGACTTATATATACTGAACCACCCCTGCATTCTTTGGGTGATTACCACTGGTTCATGATGTATAATCTTCTTGATGATTTGCTATATTCTGTTTACCAGTATTTTATTAAGGATTTTTCATCTAGGTCCATTGGGTAGTATAGTGGATTTCTAACAGGTGGTCAACTTACTACACACAGATGAATTAAACTGGCATGGTGCTGGGTGTGGGAGGCGCTGGGTGTCAGGATTGTTGCCAGCAGCATAAAGGCAGAACAGGAGAAACTGCTGAAATGCTGTTAGGGATGCTGTTTGGAGAAGCTGTTGGAGCTGTTGGAAGCTGCTAGTTCTCTTGGGCTGTTCTGCTGGAGGACTTTGTCATTCTGGCTTTCCCAGTGAACTTTGGAGGAGCTCTGTCTTCATTTGAGCATCAGTTCTTGGCTCTGGAGGGCAAGATGGTGCCCTGCTCAGCCTCATGAAGCTTGTCCCATTGGCTTTCCTGATGGGAGCTCAGCTTTCCTCATCACTGGAGGAGCTCGGGACCTCACTGTTGCTGAGGACAGCTGTGGTAGCTTACCTTGAGCATTGCTTCCTAGATCCGGTTCAGATCCCTCAACTTGCTAGCATATATTCTTCATCCCACTGGCATAGACTTCCCAGCTTCCACCACTGACCTCTGGGCCTTTCCAGCACACATCCATGAAGTGGGCCTGCATGGGACTTTGTTGTGGGTTCTAGACCTCCAGTTGAACTTGAGGAGGCATTGTTATGAGCTCTAAGCCCTCAGCTGGATTCTTTAGTATTTAGTGTGTGGAAGGATTTCCTGCACTTGTAGTATGTGACCCTTGGATGATTCATTATAAAATACTATTATAAAATGTGTCCTGTATTATATTGTTCACCTTGCAAAAACCCCAAACCATGACAGGTAGATTGGAGTATCATTCTCTTTTCTGGTTGGATTTTTCTCTGGTTTTGGTACCAGAGTAACACTTGCCTTGAGGAATGAGTTTGGGATATTTGCTTCCCTTTCAATTTCTTTGAAAGTTTGAGAAGAGTTGGCATTAAATCTTCTCTAAATTTCTTATAGAATTTAGCAATGAATCCATCAGGACCTGAGTTTTTCTTTGTTGGTATTTTTTTATTACACATTTTCAACTTCATTGACTGATATTGGGTTATTCAGAATTTATATATTGTCTTCTTGATTCAGCTTTGGCAATTCATTTGTATCTAGGAATCTGTCCATTTTTTCTGTATTTTCCATCCAAGGACAGTAAAGATATTTGATGCAGATATTGACAACTTCCTGAATTTCTTTGGGTCTCTAGTGATTTTACCCTTTCCATTCCTTATTGCATGAATTTGAATTTTTCTTTCTTTTTTTTTTTATAATGTTGGCTAGGGCCTATCAATTTTATTTATTTTTTCAGAGAACCAGCCCTTTGATTCATTAATTCTTTGTGTCATTTTCTTTGTCTCCATTGCATTAATTTCTGCTCTGATCTTTATAGTTTTCTGCTTTCTTTGGTCTTTGGACTGGGCTTGCTCTTCTTTTTGAGGAGCTTCAGGTATAGCATAAGGTTGTTTATTTGGATTTGTTCTGTTTCCTGATATGAGAACTTACCAATATAAATTTCCTTCTTAATACTGCTTTCACTGCCTCCCATAGGTTCCTGTAAGTTGTATCTGCATTTTCATTTGGTTGCAAATATCATTTAATTTCTTCTTTAATTTGATCTGTGACTCTTGATTGTTCAGGAGGGTGTTATTTAATTTCCATGTGTTTATGGAGTTTTTTGCAATTTATTTTGTCAATAATTTCCAGTTTCATGACACATGGTCAGGTAATATGCATGGGATGATTTCAATTTCTTTGTATTTACTTGAGTATGCTTTATGTGCTAGTATATGGTCTGTTTTGGAGAACATCCCATGTGCAGCTGAGAAGAATATGTATACTGATGTGGTATGGAGCACTCTGTAAAAATGTACTAAGTCCATTTCTTTACCAGTTAGATTTAGTTCTGTTATTTCTTTGCTGTTTTTTTTTTTTTTTTACCTACTTTATCTGTCTATTTGTGACAATAGGGTTTTAAAGGCCCCTATTACAATTGAGTTATTGCTCCTTCGATTTCTCATGTCTGTTAAAACTTGTCTTATACAGTTGGGGGCTCCCACATTGGGTGCATATATGTTTATGATCTTTGACTCTTCCTCTCACAGATTTCCCCTAACAAGTGTGTAGTGACCTTCCTTATCTCTTTTGATCATTTCTGGTTTGAAGTTCACATTGTCAGCAGCCAGAATAGCTACCCATGCTTTTTTCTGGGTTCTTTGGCATGGAGTATTGTTTTCCATCCTTTGACTTCCAGTCTGTCAATTTACTTTTGAGTTAAATGTGTTTCTTGAATACAGCATATTGGTGGACTGTGTTTCTTTTTTCTTTTTTTCCAGACAGTTGTAACTGTATTTAAGTCTTTTCAAAAGAAAGCCCTGGGTTTCCAGACTCAAGTATACCTCTGGGCTGGATCCACTGCTCCAAGTCATAGAGATAGGGAGCCTAATACCCTCCTTAGGTTACTCATTCACCAATAGCAAGCCCCAGGACAGAAGATGCAACAAAAGAGGACCTCTTTCTCCGCAGCAAGTGTTGATTTCATCTGTGGCATGATGGGAAACGATGGAACTCTTCCTTGAAAGTGGGTAGTGCTGAGAGGTGCCTGCCATGCCAATTCCCTTGTATTTCCTTCCAGTCTCTGGAACTAGTTCAACTGGTGAATGAGCTGGTTGATACACTCACCCCGATAGCCAAGTGAGCCCATCTCCTTGAGGAAGCCCACTCTGTTCTTGGTAGCGTGCTGGGCCACAGACAGGTGGAAAGGGCGCAAGAAGCAGGTGATCTGGAAATGTGCCCCTGGGAAGGCAATTTCATGAATGAGGTCTTTCAGGCAAATGACACCAAACTTGCCCAGGTGCTCCTTAATCACAGTGTTGTCCATCAGCAGGAAGGTCTTATTCTTGACCTTGCCCTGTCCATCTTTCAAAATGAGTTCCCAGACAGAGTTCAGATTGGGAAATCCCCGGATCACATAAGGCTCCACTATCCACAGTATTTTGAGAGTTTGGAGGGTTTTAACAAAGACACCACTGAACAACTTCTTCAGAAGTCTTGCAATGGTCTTCTGTACTAGTGAACTCACCCTGTTAATACTTTGGAGGCAGACAACAAAGGCCATGGAATGTTCATCAGGTGCTTCCAAAGCAGGAGGTTTCACTTTCTAGTCATTTCGTGTGCACCCCGTCACGTTGCTGTCACCAGGAATCATGAAGGAAAAATTCCAGTCGCTTAATCTGATCTCTTTTACCTTCCTCTCTTTCTTTGCCAAAAGTGCCTGCTTTGCCTGGGTGGCTTTGAGGGCTTGATAAACTTTCTTCTTTTGCAGGAGACTTTCTGGAACCAAGGGGATCTTTTTTCTTTGCTCTTCTGCCGTCTTTCCAACATAAGGGCTACTGCTGGATTTTGTGTTTTGATCTACTCTTCCAATCTGCTTCTTTTGGTTGGTGAATTGAGGCCCTTTACATTGATGGCTATAAGTGATTATGTATTGGCTTATCTTTATCATGTTATTTTCCTGCTGTAGTTTCCCTATGCTTCCCCGTCTGTTTAATTCTTTGCTCTGTTTGGTGGTTCCTTTCTATTGTTATTCTTCAAGGTGTGGTCATTTTTATCTCTTTCTAGAATATCTCTCAGTACTCTTTGTAGTGTTGGTTTGGTGTTCATGAATTTCTTCAGTTGTTCTTTGCCATGGAAGGATCTTATCTCTCCATTAAATTTGATATATAGTTTTGCAGGGTACATCAATCTGGGTTGGAAGTTGTTTTCTTTCAGAACCTGAAACACTTCACTCCAAGCTCTTCTTGACTTGATGTTTTATGTTGATAAATCTGCCTCAATTCTGATGGGCTTTCTCTTATAGATGATCTGTCTTTTAATATTCTGTTGTTTTGCTGAATTTTGAGGCTCTTGATTATTATGTGTCTGTGTATAGATTTATTTTCATCATGGCTAATTGGAATCCTATATCTTCACTGAACTGTATGTCATATTGTTTTCCCATGCTTGGGAATTTTCTGCTACTACTTGTGCAAATAGTGTTTTTATGTCATTTGTGTTGACTCTTCCTGTTCGGTTGACACCTATCTGTCTGATACTGTTTTTCTTTGCATCTTCTTGCAGCTGTTGAATTGCTATTTCCTGATTCCTTGTAATGTTTTAGAGATCTTTCCTTTGGCAATCACTAGATGCAATGTTGTGTTCAAGGTCTGAAAGTCTGGCTCCAGTTTTGTTCAAGCAGTTTTGCTAGCTTTCAATGGAATTCTTAATTTCCTGGATATATACTTGTATCTGTTGCTTGTGTTCTAATTCTTTACTATATTGTTCATGCAATGTTTCCATCACTTTTTTATTCTCATCTATTTTTTAAATCTGTGTCTTCTTTAGATGTGCTGAGCTGTTTGTTCATGACTGCTGTCATTTCCTTTTTTTACCTGAGAGATTATTTCTGATCTGATTTCTTCTTTAGCCTGATAGAGTTGTTTCTTTACTTCAGTTGCTATCCTTTCAAAAATTTCAGATGTGTGACTTCCCAGTTCTTCTATGTCCTTATTTCTAGATTTGTTCTGGGTAGGCTAGACATCTGAGATTGCCTTTTGCTCTTTTGTTTTGACATTTTTGAAGCTCCCAATATTCACTTGGGCTCAACAGTGATAGTAGAGGGGTGGGGCATGGTCAGCACTGCCCCTGCAACAGTAGGAAGCCAGAATAGGCTCACTGAAGCCCCCTCTGTCTGCGCCAGCATGGCATACACAACAGTGAGGGGGACAAGCTGTAGCTCAGTGAGGCTCCCACAATGATGGGGTGAGGGCCAAAGCTCTTCAAGGTTCCCACAACAGTGAGGGGCTGGGTAAAGCTCACCAATCTTCCCTCGATGGTGTGGGGGCAGGTCAAGGCTTATGGAGGCTCTCACAACTGTGAGGGTAGGATAGGTCTCACCAAGACCCCATAGCTGTCTGGGGCTCAGCCTGCCTTCTGTGATGGTGGGAGTGGCAAGCCATAGCTCAGTGAGGCTCCAACAGCAAAACCTATTTCTGATGAGACTACATGTAACTTTTAGTAGCTAATGAGAAATGCTAAACATCCCTTGTCAGGTTTTATATTATGGAAGAGTATATTATTAGATCCTCCAAAGCCCTGCTATGATTTATGTGTCACTAACTCTACTGAATGGCTGGGGCAGTTCCACTATTAGATGCTAATGCTACATCAGTTGTACCCATGTGACTCACCACTGCTTTCAGGTCCTGCTCCAGGTTGTACTCCCCCTCCAGACGTGTGCGCATGCGCACACGCACACACACACACAGACAGAACAAATTTCATATCATTATGGATTGACGGTGACCTTAAATATTGAAGCACAGGGTTGACCTGATAGCTTGCTTTTCTGGCATTTGGGTTACTAAATTTTAAATTTTTATAATACCACCTTTTAATAATATTGGCCTGCTTCTAACATGGTCATGCGTGTCACTTGAAATATAAATGACTTAGGTTTGGAACTAATGTCTGTACCAAGGAGCATCTCCTGTTGGGAGAGGCTGACAGAGGAGGCTGCACACCCCATCCTGCTTCTGCCTGCAATATTCCTTGCACACCTACTCTTGTCACATGCCAGCTCACTGTCCTTCCAACTCAGGCCTTGCTGTTTCTCCTTCTTGCTCCTCATGTACTCTCCACTGTCAGTAGGAAAACCCTCCCAAGTCATGCTCAGTTTTAGTGCCCTCCTCCTCCGAACCCTCTGCAGTCCTCTGGGCAGAGTGTGTGTGTGTGTCCTGCCCTGCTGGTATGGTTACTGCTGTACTCTTGTGCTCTTGTATGACCTGGCCACATGCTCCTCAAGAGCAGAGCCACCTCTTCTTCCTGGCCCCCACAGCTAATTAGCACCTGACAGAGCAAACATACTCAGTGGGAAGGCAGATAGAGCCTTGCTGAAGCAAAGCCTGGGGCGTGTCTATTATTGGGGCCACTACTTACATGGACGCTAAGGAGCCTGCTGTAAGACGGAGCCAGGACCTGTGCCATCAACTTAGAGCTCCGCCTTGGACAACTGAGGACCTGGGTTTGGAAACTAAATCATGTTTTTGGCAAAGTTAATTCAGTGCCTTTAAATAGTTTGATTTTTGTTTCTCCAATGCTAAAGTCCTGAGTTCTAAGTACCCACCGTCTCCTGAGTGAGTGTTTCCTTTCTGCACTTGCAGAACAAGCATATCCCCAGCCCTGGGTGAGTGCTAAGGGTTTCTCCCCTCCACTTCTGCCCAGGGCTTCCCCTGGCCTCACCTTAGTTCCCCATCAGAGCACTGATCAACACTCCTATAAATTCTTGCAGGATCCTCCGAAGCTCAGCAGATCCTCTGGCTGTGCCCCGTGCCTTCCCAGTGCTCTGCCCTGTGAACAGCAGCCACTTGGCCTCTGCAGGCTCCTCTCCATCTCCTCCCTCTGGGAGACCTCAGCCTCCACCTGGACACCCTGCCCTAAGCCACAGACTGGACACTTTCTCCAGGCAGGCACTAGGGTGTCCATGGGGCTCACTTGTTTTTTCTTTGACTGTTGTTGCTGCCCTTTGTTGCAAATGCCCAGAATCTTCAGCACCATTTTTTCCATGTTTAAACTTACTAGCTATTTCAATTGGAAAGGTCGATTACCATCATAATGTCTTAACAAGAAGTGGAAATTTGAAAACAAATTCTTTGAAAGAAAATCTAAGGAACAAAACTTTCACAAAGAGTGAAGCAGGAGCTGGTGAGATGGCTCAGTGGTCTAAAGCACCTACTTGGAACAAGCTAAGCTAAGCAAAACACAGGGACCAGGGTTCGATCCCCCAGCACCACATGCCAGCCAGCCCCGCCCCCTGGTGGGCTGAGCTGGCTACACACACACAAAATAAATAAATAAATATTAAAAAAATAATAAAATAAATTATAAAAAAAAGAGTGAAGCAGAAACATTATATACCAATAAACCCCCCAAAGTGAAAAGGAAAAGAAAAAAAGAAGAAGCTATGAAACATGGTATCATCAGACCTCATAGAAAACCAGAAGCTTTGCAACATACATCCAGAATGAAAAACCACCTCTAGCTCCTCAGTTTACTGGCTTGTGCCACTTTTTGTCATAGTCCAAGGCTCTGTGAACAGTGGTGTCCCTTATAGTAGTAAATGTGGGCTTCATCCTCAGCTGATGCAGGAAAGGTTTTGCCTCACACCTACAATATTTAAATGGCAATGGAATACCCATCTCTGACAAAACTAAACAAAAAAGGGGGATACAAATGAAGGACCATTTTGTATCTGTATATACAAAATAGTGAGGGTAGATATACAGCTACTTTCTCTTCATTCAATGAGAAGAAAGATTTGCACTAATAGTGTTTGGGCAGGATATCATGTCTGCCTCTTTTACTATGAATAACCACTATGAAGACAATAATATGTAATGTATTAATTATTGAAACTGTCCTTCTAATCAGTTTTGAAACTGTCTCATTGTTATTTGTTTCTCATTAAAATTTAAAAAAAAAAAGCTATCAAAGCTCCCAGTGTTCTTTTGGGTGCTTGGTGTGTTTATTTTTTTATTTTATCCAAATCAGGTCTCATGAAACCATATTTTAAATGCAGGACTGGAAAGAAATAAAGGTTTTGAAAAGTGCTGTGCACACTTCAGCATTATCCCTTTGATCATCAAAAATGCTTACAAATATAGCTCATTTCCCATAGTTGTACAGTGAATTACATAAACAGTTCATCAGTTCTGCTTTTAGAGATACATAATGGAGGCAGAGATTTCTGTCTTTTTTTTTTTTTTGCAAACAGCAACTTCATGCACAGCTTAACTGCACATGGAAAGTGTTGCCGTGACATACAAAACACACGCCTGCTTGAGCATGTCCTTGGCCACTTGCCAGCCCGTGAAGCATGGCTGTGCCAAATCAGGTTCCCATTGCCTTTTCTCCACAAGGAATGCCCAACACCATTTACCCACGGGTCTGCCAGAAAATGTGATTATTTTTGTCCCGGCCACTAAGGCTGTCTCAGAGGAGAGCCAAATGGCTTTGGTCATAGTTTCGATGAAGCATGGCTGTCTCAGTCTGTTATCTTGAAGTTGTCTAGGCTGGGATATACAGCCACATAATCAGGGACTGACAATCAGCTGGAAATTCTCAGTGAGACCCATTAATCAGGGGACCACACATAGGAAGGGCACATACTGTGTGGCAGGTGGACAGCAGCTGTGGGAAACACTATATGCCTCCAGGGAGAGGACAAGGACTGGAGGAAGAGGGAAGCCCCAGCATTATGACGCAGAATGATGCATGGCCGTCCAGTCCTAGAGTTTGGGACTGGAGAGTCGGAGAGGCATTTGGACAGCTTAGAGCAAGAAGCCAAAGTACGTAGGTGCTTTGTGTAGGAACAAGCAGGATCACACAAGTTTTGCTCTGACTAATTCAGTTTAGTGTGAGCTGGTGCCCAAGGGAACTCCGAAGGGCAAGGCCAAGTTTCTGTATACACTGTCAGGTCTCCTGCCTGTGCGGGTGGCTGGTCGTCGTCACCAGCAATTCTCTTCCCTTCCCGAAATGGTCCTGGGTGCGGGAGGCCAGGCACCACAACGAATCTCGGCCTGTGTAGCGTAGCATCACATCTGACCTTTATTTTATTTATTATTTTTGTTGTCATCATTGTGCTATCAGGGATTAAATCCAGGCCCTCAGGCATGTTAGGAAAGCACTCCTGCATGGAGCTACATGAGCGCCCCTTGTTATTATTCTCTATTTACTTACCTAACTATTTAACCAGGATCTCACTGTGTCATGCAGCCCTGCCTCGAACTTCTGATTTTCCTGCCTCAGGCTCCTCAATAGCTGAGACTGAGTAAGCCTGCATGCCCGATTCATTCCTTTTCATGTGCAGTTTCTTTCTCTTTTGTGGTCTGGAAAACCAGAATGTCAAGATTATTATCCTTCTGTCCAAATTAATGGTGCACAGGCCCAGGGGGGCTTTCCTATGATTCATGCCTATGGGCTGGGGTTTATACTTTTTACATTCGTATTTGTTTGCTCTATTTTTATTTTTGTTGTTTTTTGAAACAGAGTCTCACTATGCTGTTCAGGCTGCCCTTGAACTCATTAAGTAGTCCAGACTGGCCCTGACCTCGCTGTAATCCTCCTGCCTCAGCCTCCCGAGTACTAGGATTGATTACAGGAGTGTTCACCATGCCTGGCAGCTTTTACATTTATTGGGATTAAGTAACAGTTTAGTTTATTTCCTAGTTCTTAACATAACCGAGGTGGACAGCAAGGAAAATCTTTTAAGTCTACCTCTTATTTCAAAATTCTTCCACAATCCTCAGGATAAAGCCACAGCCCAAGACGCTCAGTTCCCTGCCCTTTTCTGTGTCCCAACATCATTGTCACGCCTCCTTAGACCACCGTGAGCCCAGCACCCCAGACTCCGCCACCCACCCAAGGACTGCTCCGCTGGCTCATTTGCTCTGCTTCCTGTCGCTGGCCCCGCCCACGCAGGCCCCGCCCACGCAGGCCCCGCCCACAGATTCCCCACCAGCCTCCTGCCAATCAAGGCAGCACCACTGCGCCCTGGCGCCTGTAGGCCCAGCACTGCGTGTGCACCCAGTATTTGTGACCCGCAGCTTAGCGTGAGCTTGTGGTCTTGTTACCAGGCTGCAGAGCTTGGCACATGGAGCATGGTAATGTATTTATACCACCTCATTACACGGATTTTTAAGATATTCAAAGAGGAAAGGAGAGCTGAGAGAAACATAGCTGAATGCAAGATGCCAGCACAACTTAGTGATACTGGTAAAATTCTTGCAGAGCCAAAAATAGTACTTTTGAATCTTGACTCGCTTCTCCTGTCTGATCAACCTGAAACCAAACTCAGAATGGTGAAATGTACGTTTCTGTAGCCATTGCTCCCAGGGATAATAAGGCAGCAAGTGCGCTCAGTGTTGTATCTCGAGAGAAAAAAGTACCATGAGTCTACAAAATGTTTTCAAGGGAAATTGGATGATGTTCAAGGAATAAGACCCATGAAATGTGGCCATAGTTGAGCTGCAGGAAGGAGTCGGCTCTCAGGCTGACGAGGGCTCAGTCTGGTGGCGCTTTGTCTACTCCTTCTGAACATCAACTTTAAAAGCGCCTGACCAAGACAAAGCATGACCTATATAACAAGAAATGTAACTTGTATTTGCCAAGGTCAGTCAACTCCCCTCAGGATTTACCCTGAAACCCTGTACCTCAGTCTGTAGATCCTTTGTCAGTGTCAGCCATGTGGAGAAAAACGAAGTATAAAAACTAAAGCCATATTAATATGCTGAGCTGCAAAAGGCTCAAGTCAACAGCTTCTGACATTGCCAGTCCTACGGATAACCCACTACTATGGACTACTGGACTATATTGGATTATTTTGCTGAATTCACACACCTACAATATTTAAATGGCAATGAAATACCCTCTGTGACAAAACTAAACAAAAAAGGGAGCTATAAATGAAGGACCATTTTGTATCTGTATGTACACAATAGTTAGGATAGATACACAGTTACTTTCTCTTAATTCAATGAGAAGAAAGTTTTGTACCAATAGTGTTTGGACAGGATATCATGTCTGTATCTTGTACTATGAATAACTACTACGAAGACAACAATATACAGTGTATTAATTATTGTAACTGTCCTACTAACCTGTTTTGAAACTGTCTCATTGATATTTGTTTCTCAATAACATTAATAACAAAAAAAGGACCTGAGAGTATCACTGTGCTTACATTTGCCTTTGCTCCTGATATATGCAGGGAGAATAAACCCCAATCTTAGCACCCAAATGAGAGAGTGGTACTTTTGAACTGCAGTACTGTGAAAATCAGTTCAGGTGAACATGGCTTGTGAAGTTGACTTTATGTTTATAGAAACATTTTATTTGTGCCTAGAAAAATGCCTGCACAGACCAAGCACAAGCTCTGAATGGTTCTTTATCTATGAGGAATTGAAAAGGAACTTCTTTTTTATATTCTATTTTTATTTTTACAACAAGCATGTACTGCTGTAAAACTGCATAAAAATCCAATGAAGAATCTTGTAATGAGTTCACTAGAAAGTGGCACATAGTATACCAACTTACCATGACATCCTGCATGGTATCCAGTGTGTCTTACCATGTCTGGTTCATAGATTCTATCAACACAGGATGCCCTAGACCCTCCCATGATAAGTGGTTTGAGGACCTTGCCTCCCCTCTCCCTACCCCCTTATTCCGATGTCAAATTTTCCTGAATCGATTCCTGTATTAATGAGAGCTAGCTGTGAAATCTTGTTAATATTTACAATCAAGACTGCCCTAAAAATTAATTAGTACCTACATGCAGTATTACTACATGAACCAGATTTTCTTCTGTCTTTCTAAATTGAGAGTAGACTTGAGAGTTACAGAGTAAAATGAGCACTTCAGGAGTATACCACCAATCTTTTTCAGTGTTGTTGGAAGCAGGTGGTCTTCATGGTGTCAGGAAATAGCTCTGTTCAGTCAGTGCCGCTGGGTGGCACTGGGTCAGGGTGTACGTTCCCGTTGCTATTGTGAAGCCTGATAGGAAGAACCTAGGGGTGCACCCAACAGGGGGAGATGGTTATGAGGGGGACTGAACTAAGGTGCTACAGGGTAAGTAAAAGTGTCGCCGCAGAGGCTCCCCTGAGGGTGTAACTGTGCCCACAGACTGAGTAGGAGTAGAAATGAGAGACCACTGGGGAGAGCTAAAAAATTGAAGCAAAAATCAAGAAATATGATAGGAGCAAATCTAAGACTGTTGTTCTGTTCTTCCTCATGGGCATTTGCTGAGTAATTCATGTGTCTCATGGTTAAAAACATGTAACCATAATGTGACTACATGTATATATAATAGAATTAGATTGTACTAGAACTGCCAGAACTGTTGTTTGATGTGATAGTTACCAAAAATTGACTTGCTGACTTTGAATGTAAACCATATTGTAGGCTGGGGAGATGGATAGTTCGGTGGTCTAAGCGCCTGCCTGGCAAGCACAAGGACCCAAGTTGGATCCCCAGTATCACATGCTGTGCTGTCCCTGCAATACCAGGTGCACCGGTGATGGCGCATGCCTGTAATCCCAGCACTGAGGTGGTTCAGGTAGGAGGATCTCTACAAGTCTGAGCTGTGTAGGAAGACCCTGTTAAATAGATAAATACGGCCAGCCAAATAGCTCAGTGGATTAAAGCTCCTGCTTAGACAGATGCAGGGGCCAGGAGTTTGATCCCCTGGCCTGCCGGGCCGGCCCTGCCCCTGGGGCACACTGAGACAGTGTTTGAGACTGGGCATGGTGGCGCACACCTGTAATCCCAGCGCTTGGGAGGCTGTAAACAGGAGGACCACTACGAGTCTGATCTATGCAGTGAGACCCTGTAGACCCTATAGACCCTGTCCAAAATTAAATAAATAAATTTAAACCATATTGTAGGGACAGGGAACTCTGACCCATGCTGCTGCAACAACACCACTGCTGGATAGTTCGCTCAAATAATATTTGATGATTTACAAATAAGTCTGTGCTATACGTTGATTTAACTTTCCCCAGCTCAGCATGTCTCCGCAGATGCCTTTCCATCAGTGGGTGTGTGAGTTCCGTAACGGTTCAGACTGTCAGATGCAGCACACTAGAATGAATTATTTCAAAATACTTCTTTCTCACGTGCCGCATCCAGCACAGCTTTTCAGTTTCCCGAGAGAGGGGTGTGGAGGGTGAAGAAGTGGTAGAGACCAGAGTCAGAATGCAGAAAGCTGAGGTCACATGCAGTGCTCTCTCCAGATAGGAGAAAAGAAACCATCCGAGGACTGCAGTGTGTTTGATACTTGGGAGGCTGATGTCAGTTGAAACACCCCTGCCTAACAACTTGTTCGCCCAGCTCACCTTGGGTGCTCCATCTTCTTGGGGCTGGCCTTGCTTTAGCCTTGCTTGTGTGATTATCTCTAGCTTTAGCCTCATATCTGTTACATATCACAAGTTTAGAATATGACTCTGATGAAAGACATAGTCTGCAAATATAAGTTGAGTACCTACTGAAGTACCTTTCTGGGTACAGAAAGACCACAGTGATGAGACACAGGAAGTACCCAAGCACATGAAGCCTACATTCCATTGGGACAAGCAGACAATAAGCAGGTAAATAAATGAACATATGACACAGTAACCAGGAGTGATAAAGCCCTAAAGAAAATAATAGTTGGCCGAGGATAGAAGTGCTATTTTAGGTACAGTCACTTATCCATGATGTTGCTTCCCACAGTTTTAGTTAAATGTCAACTGTGGTCTGAAAATATTACATGAAAAATTCCAAAAATAATAGAAAATTTTAAAAGTGTACACAATTCTGAGTAGTGCAATGAAATTTCATGCTGCCCAGTTTAGGACTTGACTCTGCCCTTGTCCAGTGTGTGCACACTGGATATGCTACCCTCCCGTTAATCACTCAGAAGCCATCTAGGTTAGCAGACCAATTCTTGTGATATTGCCGTGCCCCTCTTCAAGTAACCTCCAATTTGCTTAATAATGGTCCCAAAGTGCAAGCTTTTATTGAAGAATAGTTATAACTGTTTTATTATTAATTATTATTGCTGATTACTTACTATGCCTCATTTTTAATTAAGCTTTATCATAGGCATGTATAAGAAAAGACAACATATATAGGATTCAATACTATCCAACTTCAAGTGTTCTCTGAGGGTCTGAAGATGTGTATCCCATTCATAAGGGAGAGTCTAAAGTAATGTGAGAGATCCCCCCACCAATGATTGATCATTTAAATCGTCCTGGGTTACAAAACCCAAGAGGTTTGTAAGTAAAGCTTTATGGAATCCTCATTTATCAGTTTGCTGTAGTTTCAGATGAACACTGATTTTTCTTTTCCTTTTTTTTTTTTTTTTTTTAATTTCAGTTGCTTGGACCCTTTAAATTTCAAGCTGTTTCAAATTTCAAGCAGTGGCCCAAGGTCAAAGAAAAATGCTAAGAATTTCACCTTGTTTTGTGTGACAACAGAATGAAGGCACATAATTATACACCCTCCTCACCCATGCCAAGCCTACCATGGCCCAGATTTGTTTGAAATTTTGCACAAAACAGCATTGTTATCACAGGAGTTCCCATGAGATAAGAAAGCCCTGGCAGAATTGAGGTGGCAGCTTGATTGCACAAATATTAAAACATCCCTTCCCTAATGACAAAGGCCCGTTGTTAACTCTAATGGAGAACAAGCTAACTCGTGTTTATTTCTGGAAAGTTTTGGTCTTAAGAGTGGCTGCCTGGCTGCACTAAGCGCCCCAATCTCTCCCCGGGGGTTCTATGTGATGGCTCAATTAAAACACCAAAGGGAAAGATTTTAGTGAAGACAAGAATTCAGACAGCCTTGAGCCCGGGATGCAGTAATTTCAGAACGTTGATATTACCCCAAAGAGGTTTGGGGTTCTGCTTTCAGAGCCTGTCTGTAAGACAAACAAAATTGTTCTCATTCAGTTGTTCATGCGTTCGTTCATTCTGTTCTTGCCTTGCGGTGACAGGTGAGCTGGAGAGTTGTGATAAGAAGTTCAGGTTTTCTAGGCAGGAGGAAACTGCGTCTCTGGAGGTGTTCTCTCTTGGTACGTGTCCATTATTATTCCTTTCAAAATAATGGTAGCATTACTCAGTTGATAACATCCCTCATTCAGCTCTCTTACCCTAGAAGGATCTTGACTAATTCCAAAATAATAAAATTAATTTTAGGACATGAGTATTTTCTTTCTTTCTCTTTCTTTCTTTCTTTCTTTCTTTCTTTCTTTCTTTCTTTCTTTCTTTCTTTCTAAGGGTGTTCAGGGTTTCACTACTAGATCAGACTCATAGTGATCCGCCTGTTTACAGCCTCCCAAGCCCTGGGATTACAGGCACACACCACCACACCCAGTCTCAATTGCTGTCTCCACATACTCCAGGGGCAGGCCAGCATGGCAGGCCCAGGGATTGAACCTCTGGCCCCTGCGCCTGCTTGCAGGTGCTTTAATTCACTGAGCTATTTGGCCAGCCCTAAGGCATGAATATTTTCTACCACTGAGTGTCATAATTACTCACTTCATACCTACCTGGTCACAGGTTAATATCTTATACTATGTTAAGTAAATTGGAGAATGCAAGAAAATGTAACTTTCTTAAATTTGAGGTGGAATTTGCATACCATAAAATTAACCATTTTTTGAGAGTATATTCATAGTGTTGGGCAACTCCCTGCTCTAACTGGTTTCAAAATATTTTTTACCGTAATTCCTTTTTCCCTCTGACCATGGCAAGCACCATTCTGTTCTCTGTCTCTATGGATTTACCTGTTCTGCATATTTCATGTAAAGACAGTCATACAATATGTGACCCTATAACTTAGAATTATGTTTTTGAGATTTGGCCCTGTTTAGCACATAGCAGTACTGCCAATGGGTGAACGACATTCTGCTGTATGAGGGCATCACATTTTGTTTCTTCATTCATCTGCTCATGGACATTTATTTCTGCAGTTTAGCTACTGCGTGTGGTGCTATGAACATTTGTGTGTGTGCGCGTGCGTGCGCGCGCTTTTTTTTAGCACCTGCTTTCACTTCTTTCAAATACAGAGCTAGAAGGGATTGCTAGGTCATATGATATTACTGTGCCTGGTTGTTTTTTTTTTTTTTCAAAATATATTTTTTTTTTGTTTTCTTTCTTTTTTAATGTAGATACATAGTTTTTATTTATTTTTCTGTGTGTGTGTGAGCGCGAGCGCGCGGCCAGCTCAGCCCACCAGGGGGCGGGGCTGGCTGGCATGTGGTGCTGGGGATTGAACTGCGATCCTTGAGCTTTTTGCTAAGTTGTTCTAAGTAGGTGCTTTAGACCACTGAGCCATCTCACCAGCCCCTGTGCCTGGTTTTTGAGGAATAACCCCTCTTCCACAAAAGCTGCATCATTTCATACTATAAATAGCAATGCGTGAGGATGCTGACTTATTCCTGTCTTCATCAACACGCTTATTGATTTTCTTCAGGGCCATGCTAGGTGTGTGGGATAGTATCTGGAGGTAGTTCCAATTTGTTTGTATTTCTTTAGTGACATTGGGCTTCTTCTCAGGTACTCTTTGGTATATATCCTCTTCTCATCTTTGACAGTAAGTCCAAACAAAGCAAGTTATAAGAATGTTTTGAGCAATGGCCGCCTCCTTGGAATAAGTGAGGCATCTTACAAAAGGACTCGTTTTAAACATTAAATGTTCACTTAGTTCTGAAAACTATGGTGACAGTTGTTACACTGCTTAAAATGTAAACTCACAGATGTCTTTTAAATCTTAAGCATTAACTTCTCTTCTCCAATGGCATAGATCTTATAGGAAATTATTTGATTTGAACGATATCAATGATCTACACATTTATTTAGAACTTATTTATTTATTTATTTTTCTACTTATTTTAATCAGGAATCAAACTCAGAACTTTGTGCCTGCCAGGCAGACGCTGTGTCACTGAGTTACATCCCTGGCCCTCTTCAGGACATTTTGAGTTAGATATTGCCTGTGAGATCGTTTCATACATTCCATACCTGCCAAATTTGGAGTGGGGAGGAAGCAAGTCAAGGGGAGAGGGAGAGGGAGAGGAAAAGGGAAAGGGAGAAAGGGGGAAAGGAAGAAGAAGAGGGAGACAAGGAGACAGGGAGACAGAAAGAAACTAACTGTTGACTCTTCTAGGACCAAGAGGACTATTGCACTTAGAATATTGAAATAAAATTTACATAATTTCAACAATTCAGCTAAGTAATTATGTCAATGAAGCATATTTATTCTGTTGCCTCACCAGAAATAGGACTCTCCAGAAAGTTTAAGACATCTTCCTTAATATCCCAGTGGATGTTTCTACTCAATTTTCTTTATAATTCCATAGGAGTATGAAGATTAGACACACAGGACAAGACACGGGCTAAAGCTAGCACCTTTGTTGACACAGAAAGGACCCCACATAGTGTGGCGTAGCAGCCAATACTGACCATCCACGGTACTTTAATGTCTTTGAAATATTTGTGTCAAGCAACCCTCGTTGCAAAGACTATCAGACTCTGCATGTAGAGCAGGGAAGAAAATAGAGAGCTTGTATTTGGTCAAGGAAGATTGATCATGAATAAGCATGTCAGGAAATTGTAAGAGTTATTAAGAAAAATATAACAGAGGAAGGGCATGGCAGGGTTGGAACTGTAGACAGGATGGACCAGGAAGGCCTCTTAGAGGAAGTGCAGACATGTGAATAAAATAAAGAAGGAAGCTGTGAGGACTGGGGGAAACAGGACCAAAATGGTTGTATAGTTTGGGTATGATGTTTTCTCCTCCAAAACTCATGACGAAATTTGTCATTGTGGTGGAACTGGTCAGTGGGGCCTTTAAGAGATGCTTAGGGCATGTGAGGAATTCCTGCCTTTCTCACATTGGTAGGCTGCTTATCTTGAGAGGGGGCTTTTACAGAGTGAGCCCCGCCCTCTTGTTTTCTCTCCTTGTGCTTGAGGGCCCTTCTGCTTTTCTGCCTCGTGATGCTGCGGTATGCAGCCCTCACCATCTGGTGATGAGGCTGCCTGACTGTGGTCTTCATGGTGTCTAGACGTATGAGTCAAATAAACATCTTCCCATTATATGTATCTACCCTGAGGTATTCTGTTAGGGCCACAGAAAACAGACCGAGGCAGACAGAACATGCTTCACCCATCTGAGAAAGCTTCAAGGTTGACGCCAGAGGAGCTGCGTTTCAGAGGGGCGTGATAGGAGCTAAGTTCAAAGAAACAGGCAGTGTCAGGTGGGCCCCACTGCAGGCCTCCTCAGAGTCTCAAAGATGTAACTGATCTGCCTCTGCACTGGGAAACACTCCGACTCCTGCTTCAGCGAGGCCTCTATTAGCTTCCTATCATGTCTATCACAACTTAGAGCACACCGGGTGCCGTAAGGCAGTGAGCTACCTTACCACGCTGGAGGGGAGAAGCCCTGGGCGTGTCCGCAGAGCCGCATTCCTTCCGGAGGCTTTACTGCCTTTGCTCATTTATTAGAGGCTGCTGGCGTCACCAGGCCTGTGGCCCATGGTTCCTTCTTCGGTTCCGAGCCAGCAGCATAGCATCTTCTTGCCTGGGACTCTACTGCTGCCGTTATGTCTTCCTCTGACTCGGACCCTCCTGTCCTGCGCTTAAAAGAACCTTAGCCATTATGCAGGGGCACCGAGAGGGACAGAAGCTGGCCATTTCACCAAGAGCAGGACACACCTTGGAACTCAGCCAGCGTTTTCCTTTCAGAAATATGCTTAAAATCAAGTAAAATTTCAGCATCTGAATTACGATCTGCCTCGGTGCCGGCCAAGTGTCTGCCGCAGGTGATTTGGCCTTTGCTCCCAACTCCCCCGCGCCCTGGGTGGTGGAAGAACGCGTTTGGCTTGGTGCCAGGGCCTCCATTCCATGCCTGTGGGTACAGGGATGGGTGCTGACACCGATTCGTGGCGGCCAGGGGCACAAGCACCCTAGACCTTGTTCTCTCTACTTTGTGGGGCACAAGTGTGCTCCGCAGCAGCGTAGGTGGCCTTTGGCCTCAAGTGTTGTGTTACCATACCTAAGGGCTGCGCAGTTGTTTACTTACTGAGTGTGCAGCCTGCGGAGGAGAAGCTATTCTAAGGGGGCCCGGGACAACTCCAGAGCCGCAGGGCAAAGCCCTGAGATGAGGAGATTGCAATGAAAGGAGTGCTGCGCGGCCGCCCGCAGGCACCTGGAGAGGTCTACAAAGAGCACCGCTCCTGAGCCTTCCGCAGCGCTGGCGCTGGAGGCCTCCTGAGCAAGCGGGCAGGTAGCAGGGTCTGAGCCTAACTGGAGAACCAAGGAGCAGCCCCGCAGCCCTACCCCCTCCGTCTTCTTGCGGTCTGCGTTTTCTGTTCAGGTCATCCGTGCCTTGGGTGTGGGACCACAGTAGCTTCCATAGCCACATTTGAGTCTTTCTTTTAAAAATGTAAGGTAAATTTAACTATTCTTTAATTAAAAGTTACATTAAGGTCTTTATTGTCTTTTAAAATATCTTCTTGTTTTGCATGGATGCCAATACCCAGGAGCCAAAGCAAGCCTAGGAAGCTACAATAAGATGTATTAATTTTATCTACACTTAGGGGAAAATCAAGAATTTAAGATATATATATTCTTTGATTAGGTGGCATGTTGAAATTAAGCACAATGGTAGGATCTTTGTAAATAGTGTATATCCAACCCCAACTATAAATGTATCCAACTGCTAATCTGAATTTTCTGTCCCACAATTTTTTAAAATTTTATGTATTTGGTACAGGGTCTCACTGCACAGCTCAGACTCGTAGTGATTCTCCTGTTTTCAGCCTCCCAAGTGCTGGAATTACAAGCACACACCACCATGCCTGGTCTCAATCACCCTCTCAGAGTGCCCCAGGGGCAGGGCTGGCACAGCATGGGGGGGAAGGGGGTGGTGCTCGGGTCATTGCGCTCTGCCTAAGCAGGAGCTTTAGTCCACTGAGAGGCAAGGAATTTCATAAAGGAATTCACACAAAGCAAATGACCAGATAAGCTTTTTTTTTTCATTTTTATTTATTTTTAT
>NW_004524600.1:17717084-17743078 GCF_000260255.1 Octodon degus
CAGGACCCCGCGGCCTGGGTCGTCTCACTCACCCGCCGGGCCTGCGCTCCGGGTCTGTTCAGGATCCCGCGGCCTGGGTCGTCTCACTCACTCGCAGGGCCTGGCTCCAGGTCTGTTCCAGATAAGCTTTTATAAAAGAGAATTTACTGTAATATTTAATACTCCACGTACTACATTTCAAGGAGATTCAGGCTTCTCCAAGGAGAGCATTTTAGCCCCCTTCTCTGCCCACAGAGCTGGGGTGAAGCTATTGTACGGCCCGCATGGTTAGTGTGCATTAAGGTGAATGGAAGGCTTTCCCACTGGGCTCGGGAAAAGACCAGGCCATGAATCCAGCCGAATTCCTTGCTGATGATGTCCAGCTTGAGTTCTAAATCCGCCCCCCCATCATCCCCGCCCAGGTAGATCTAGTGGACATAGACCCATTTGCAACCTGGTCGCTGGGTCACTGTGCACGTTCTGAAGATGAGACCCTCTCAGAGCTGTTGTGCTTCCTATAAAGAGTGCACGCTCTGAAAGTGTTGTGGACAGAATAGTAAGGGACAAGCAGGATGGGAGCCCTATGATCTCACTGTTACGCTGCAACCCTTTTCCAATTAAATTTGCTCCACGTCTAGGGCCATGAGTCTGGCTTTCCTATGGAACTGTGCCATTTCTATTCGAACACTAAAACAAATATACAGAAATAAGTAATGAAAGAACTAAGCTAGAGATACAATGGTATAGATCTGCTTTTGAAGGAGGGAAGAAACTGATCATTTCGCTCTTGGCCCTGGTCCTTTTCCCCAAGTGTGCCTCAATCCGACCTTTCTTGGGCCTGACTCTAAGCCAGTGAGTGCTCAAGCTGCATCCTTCCAGGGGTGGAGAAGCAGAAGCATGTCCTCTACCGGCAGAAGGGTGTGCAGCAAGGTCCCCCGGTCTCAGCCCTGAGGAAACCTCACCTAAGGGAAGCTGCTTTCCCGAGGTCTGCAAAAAATTGTTCTAGGTTTTGGGGAATACAAGCACGTGACTCTGGTTATCTGTATTTTACAGAAATATTATATTTAAAACACTAATTGGGTTTAATTTACAAATAATATTTGGAATGTTTAATTTTTTTAAAAAAATGTATTTGGTACAGGGTCTCACTACACAGACTGGACCCATAGTGATCCTCGTGTTTACAGCCTCCCCAGTGCTGGGATTACAGGCCTGTGTCACCATACCTGATCTCAGTGGCTGGCTCAGTGTGCCTGATCTCAGTGGCTGGCTCAGGGCCGGTAAGGCATGTGGTGCCAGGGATAGAACTCCTGGCACCACATGCTTGTCTAAGCAGGCACTTAGTCCACTAAGCTATCTTGCCAGTTCTGAAGGTTTGATTTTTAAAAAACCAATGCACTGTTTTTTAGAGCAGTTTTAGTTTTACTGCAAAACTGAGCAGGAAGTAGAAAGAAGCCCATATACTCCCCCCAGCCACCCACATGCCTATTCAACTTTACCCACTACAGACCCACCCCACTATACACACTTATCACCAAAAGCTCTCTACATTAGGATTCACTCTTAGTATCCTGTGTTTTGTGGTTTGGCAAAATGTATGATGACAGGTATCCACTGTTACTCTTTCATACATACAGAATAGCCTCACGACCCTAAAAATCCTCTTTGTTTTGCCTGTTTATACCTCCCTTCTCTGTAACCCTTGGCAACAGTTGATCATTTGCAGTCTCCATGGTTTTGCCTTTTCCAGACTGTCTCATAGTTTATATTATTTTCTTTCACTTAGTGATGTGCATTTAAGTTTCTTGCATATTTTTTCAGGGCTTGATAGGTTGCTTCATTTTATCTCCAAATACTACTCTGTTGTCTGAAGGCACCAAGGTTTATTTATGTATTTATTGGCTAAAGGACGATCAAGTGAAGGCCTGAAGGCTGCTTCTGGGTGGCAGCAGTTATAAATACAGCTTCTGTGCATACTCACACGCAGGGTTCTTTTAGGATATAATTTTTCAACTCATTGGGTTGAATACTACTGAGTACGATTGCTAAATTATATGGTAAGAGTAAGTTCATATTTAAAACTGGCAAACATCCTGCCGAAGTGGCTGTGCATACACTTTGGGGTCCCACCAGCAAGGTAAGTTTCAGCTGCTCCTGGTCCTTTTCAACACTTAGTGGTATCAATGTTCTCATCTATTTTGTTTTTTGGTTTTTTGTATTTTAGGACGGGCTCTTCGGGGTCTACAGAGTCACACCACATAGATCAAACTTGTAGTGATCCACCTGACATCAGCTTCCCAAGAGCTGGGATTACAGGTGTGCGCCACCATGCCCAGTTTCCATCGTTATCTCAGCGAGGGGTCAGGCCGGCACAGCACAGCAGGAATCGAACCCCGGCCACTGCTCCTGCCTAAGCAAGTGCTTTAATCCACTGAGTTATTTGGCTGACCATTCTCATGTATTTTGGATTGCCTTCAATTATCTGATATGTCTTTTACGAGTATTTTGGCCCAATGTGTGGTTTGTCCTCTCATTATCTTGATATTGTCTGTCACGGGGAGGAAGTTCTTTTGCTTGTTTTAATGTATTTGGTTGTTATAGGGTCTCACTACACAGCTCAGACTCATAGTAATCCTCCTGCTTTCAGCCTCCCCAGTGCTGGGATTATAGGTGTGCACCACCACACCTGGTCTCAGTGGCCAGCTCAGCCCACCCTGGGAGCAGGGCCGGTGCAGCATGTGGTGCCAGGAATTGAACCACAGTCCCTGTGCTTGCCTAAGCAGGTGCTTCAGTCTACTGAGCTATCTCCTCGGCCCCTAGAGAGGAAGTTTTTAACTTTAATGCCTATCAACTGTTTATTTCATGAAGCATGCTTTTGATATTAAATCTAAAACATCATCACCATACCAGAGATCATCTAGATTTTCTCCTGAGTTGTCCTCTGAGAGTTTTGTGGTGTTGGATTTGATATTTAGATCTGTGATCCATCTGGAGCTAGTTTTGTGAAGAATATAAGTCCCATGTCTAGACTCTTTTTTCTTATGTGGGTGTCCACCTACAAAGATGAAATTTTTTGTGTGTGGTGCTAGGGGCTGAAGTGAGTGACATTTCTAGGCCTTCTTATTTTTTATTTTGAGGCAGGGTCTCAGTCACTAAATTACACAGGCCGGGCTCAAACTTGCCGTCCTCCTCCCTCAGCTTCCTTTTACACTGGGACTACGGATGTGTGTCTCCTGACTCTGACTTGAAGGTGAACTTTAGGTGAAACTTCTAATAATAAAAGTAGGAAGTGCTGATTTATTTATTTATTTTTTAAATGTATCGCTTAATTAGGTTCTTCGTAAGAAATTTAGAACACAGGGCCGGGGAGATAGCTCAGTGGAATAAGCACTTTCCTGGCAAGCGCAAAGGCCTGAGTTCAATCCCCAGTTCAAGAAAGAAAGAAAGAGAGAGAGAGACAGAGAGAGAGAGAGAGAGAGAGACAGAGAGAGACAGAGAGAGACAGAGAGAGACAGAGAGAGACAGAGAGAGAGAGGAGAGAAAGAAAGAAATTTAGAACACTAATTTATGAGGATAAATTCCATTTGTCAGAGCAAAAACATATCACAGGTAGTCCCAGAGCTGAGGAACAGCTTGGATTTTTGCTAAAGTCTGTGAGTCCACCACTTTCTGATCTACCTTGCACTACTCTGAAATCTGGTGTCTCTTTCTTGGTGTTGAAGATCTTGCACTCCTGGTATCTGAGTTTCCACAGCTTCTTGTTCTTGAAGTAAGCATCAGTGAGGTGTTTGGGGATTTTCACTTTGCTGATATCAATTTTTGTAGAGGTGGCAATGACAAATTTCTGGTGTGTTCTTCATAGAGGAACACGATTAAGGCTAAGAGGCCCAGTCACAAGTAGCAAGCCGCTGGCCAACTGCCTCAGGAAGGCCACTCTCTTGCCTCTGTGATGCCCAGAGAGGATGATCAAGATGGTGCTGGGTGGGGGGCTGGGGAGATGGCTCAGTAGGATAAGTGCTTCCCTGGCAAGTGCAAGGGTCTGAGTTCAATCCCCAGTTCCACGAGAAAAAACAAAAAAAGATGGTGCTAGGAGGGATGTTAGCTCAAAGTGTCCTCACATGCTGACTGAAGCGTTTCTTGCTGTGGCTCAAGAGCTTTCGGGGCACATCTTCAACAGAGTAGTATCCAGGCATTTTTCAAAGCTTAACTACCTGGGTACCTCCATTCTTGTCCCCACTGACTGGGTTTGTGATTGTAGCAAGAACTTTCTCCTTCTTTTTCTTCTCAACCTTTGATCTAGCAGCTGTGTACTTTCTCTTGTACAAAGCCTTTCTGGAATACATAACAGATGGGGAGTATCTACCAATCCCTCTAACCAGGACAGGATTTTGGCTGCAAGGGGGCTGCTCCTTCTTGGACTTTTTTGCCTTCACTTTACCCTTTTTACCACTACCACTGGCAGAAACCTTCTTAGCTTCAAGTTTCTTCTCTTTAGTGTCTGGCTTCTCAGATTTTTCACCCACCATCTTGCAAGATGGGAAAGAGGGTAGTGCTGATTTACATTGAATGACGTAATGTTAAATGATGTGTCCGGAACAGAAAAATGAATATAGGTTCACTTATAGGTAAAAGCTAAAATGTTGATTTCACAGAAGAATGGTGCTTACCAGAGCTTCAGAAGGGTGTGGGGCAGAGGAAATGGGGAGAGGATGGTTGTTGGGTACAGAGATGCAGTTAGTAAGAGGAATATGCTTCTATAGGATGTAGGATAACTGTGGCTCACAACAATTGGGTATGTCACAGTAGCTACTAGGAAGGATTCTGAATATTACCAACATAAGCAAATTGTTCAGAGTGATGGACATGTGGACTCTCCTGATTTTTATCATTAGACACTATACAGGCCTCACTGTACCCATAAAGATTGATAACTACCATGTGTTAAAATTATTAATGTATTTTTATCAAAAAAAGAGGGAAGATCAGGTTTGGTGGTACATGCCTCTAATCGCAGCTACTGGGAAGGTTGAGGTGGGAGGATCACAAGTTTGAAGTGAGTCAGTCTGGGCAACTTAGTGTCATCCTTTCTCAAAATAAAATAAAAAGGGCTGGCGGTATAGCTTTGCTGGAGATTGTTTGCCTAGCAAAGACAAGGCCCTGGGTTTAATCCCCAGTAACACACACACACACACACACACACACACACACACACACACACAAATCTAATTTAAAAGCAAACATTTTACCTATAAAGGCAGTATCATGAAATGACTATCGTCATTGTAGCTCAGTCTACTTTTAGAAATAATTAATCTGTGTAAATGTGTCTATGGGCCTCTTGGTAATACTATGCTCCAGTCAGTCTTCAATAAGAAAGTAAAATAATCTCCTGTAGCAAATGGCCTGGAAATCTTACACTATGGGTCTCATATTGGTCTTTTTCTTTGTGATAACTATAAAAACAAAATTTCTTTTCTTTTTTCTCCGCATGGCATCCAGCGATAACAATATAGTCCCTGAATGGTAATCCCTTTCAGGGAAAGCTCTAATATAGTTCTACATTCTCTTCTAGAAGTTATAATCAAAGAACATACCGTTCTCGTCCAAAGCTATGATTAAACAAATAGATTTTCCTGCTGTCTAATCTTGCCAGGATAGGAACACTGAGTCCTGTTTATTCAGGAGGCAGTTTTGCTGAAAATGAAACTTGCAGTTAAAAATTATAATATACAATATCGTATGTATTTGAGGCTGGTATTTATGATGGTATTTATGTGCTCCGAGCCTATGGTAGAAGAACTGGAAAGATTGTTCTGTCAAGCTCTTTCTCCCAAAGCAGATAGCTCAGGAGCTTAAGTGCCTCCCTGGAAAATGCAAGGTCCTGAGTTCAATCTCCGGTACAAAACCCAACAAGCTCTTGCTCCCAGCTGCCACTTCTGCTGCACATCAGCACGTGGCCACTGTATAAGTGCTCTCAACAAAGGAGTCTGAGGATAGCAAGGCCGACTGCACCAGTTAGATGACTTAGCTCATGTCTGTTCCATTGGAGGAAGAGCCACGGCTTCACATCAAAGATGACAGACGACAGCAGCATGTGCGTCGGAGGTGTCAAGTGGCTGGCTGCGCAGCTGGGCTGGTGCAGGACTCTGCAAGCCAGGCGTAGGCCATCTACGTGCTGCGGGGTGTGCGCTGCGAGTGGGGCTGGAGAAGGAGACAGACCTTGCGGCGTGGAGGAAATCTGGCTTGTCCCCATAGCTGTGACTCAGTCTTCACAATTTGAAAGTCAGCACAGGTATTTAGACAGTGTTCAGCTAAGCTGCGCTCAGACTCCTGGCCCATGAAAACTGGATTCATTAATGTTGTTTTAAGCTGCCAAATGTGTGGTAATTTTCTACGCAGTAAAGAAAAAGAATATACATCCACTTCGCCAAGTTTAATTATTGAGAACATATTGAGATCTAGAAGACAAGCTAACAGTGTATTTATTTGTTATTTTTTAAAAAACAACTATATTTTAGGCAGAATTTTTTTTTTTATAAACTGGGAGTAAAGCTTTGTGATTTTCATCAAAACATAAAGTACAGGTGTTCTAAATCATAGGGATCATCTGATGTATGACTTGAAATGATTGGTAGGGCTCCAGTATTTATGTGAAAATGTAAGTTTTATAAAAGTACTAGGAAAAATTAATATTGACAGTGAGTGTCCTTTTTTTGTATTTAAGGGAAAGGTCTACAGGGTGTTCAGGGTCTCACTACTAGATTGGACTCATAGTGACCCTCCTATTTTCAGCCTCCCGAGCGCTGGGATTATAGGCGCTTGCCACCATGCCCAGTCTCAATCACTGTCTCAGTGTGCCCCGGAGGTGGGGCCAGCATGGCACCCAAGTTATTTCTAATTATTGCTTTGATTTGATTTGTTTGGTCCTGGGACTGGGGAGACAGCTCAGTGGCATGAAAGCCTGCCTGGCAAGGTATTGCAAAAAGAAAAAGAAAAAAAAAATGATCTGTTTGGTCCTGGTCACAAGTATAGCTTTTCTGCACCACACCTCTCTATCATTTGTGGTTTCTGTCCCTGTTGCTGGAAGACCCTCTTACTAACTTGGAACAGCTCTTTGTACTAAGAGCACAAAGCGTTTGTTATAACTGATACAAATGAATTTGTTTTTTAAAAAATTACATGATCACCTTTTTAAAGCTTTTTATTTATGGACTCTGTGTTTTATATCCTGTTTAGGAAAACTCTCCCCATTTCTAATTTATTTTTAAATATTGTGCCATGATTTCCTGTGATGTTTTACAATTTATCTTTGGTTATATATTCTTATGTAAGACATTATATATTCTCCTAAATATGTAAAATGAATTTTTATATAAGGTATGTGCTATACCCATTCATTATCTTAGACAATGTACTTCTACATTCCATTTATTACTTGATTTGCCCCATTATCCCCTTTTCATATATTATTTGCTATTTTTGTTGAAGTCAATTTCTTTTGTTTGTTTGGTTTTTTTTGGTGGCACTGGGGATCAAACTCAGGACCTTGCACTTGCCAGGCATGTGCTTATGCTGCTGAGCTATCTCCCAGGCCCCTGAAGACAACTTCTGAGTGCTTTCTACCAGTGCTTCTCCAAGAGCAGTTGGTAACTCACGAGACCATTTGTAGCCCATCAGGCAGTCTCAAGGTAGTTTCCAAGAAAAATGTAATTAAATCATTTGACTCAAAAGTGTAAAACATAAGAGAAATTTTGATTTTCACAGAAATTCTCTCCTTTCTTAATCATTTCCCTGTCTGTAAGCATTGCCCTGTGCTGATTCATCCCGACTACTGTGTATTATTTTCATTATGAAGTCCTCCTCAAGTCTCCCTTGTTTCAGGCTCTGATATGTACCCTGTTGACACAGAAAAAGAGACAAATGACTTTAAAGTCATTCAAATCTACCTGTCTCCCACTCTGGTACTGTTCTTCCCTGAGGAATGCATTTCGAGCTGAGGGCGGAGCGGTGCACCCTCTCCCATCCTCAGGCATGTGGCCAGGGTGCCTCAAGCCTGGGGTTGCCCTGAAGGCTCAGGTGTGTCATGGTGGCTGGGAGCTGAGTGAGTGCCCTGTGACAGGGAGAGCTGGTGTGGGTCCTGCGTTGCAACTGCACCTGCCCTTCCTCAGTGCGGCCTCTCCTGAGGGAGCTTCACCAGGCTCTGCCCCACCTGTGATTCCGTGAGCCTCTTGTACCCTTCTAAGTAATTCCTTTTCTGTCTATTTTAACCATTTTTGTTATTTGCAGCCAAAAAGAAACAAGTAAATATAACCAAGATGCTTAGATTTTTCCTGGGCTGATAGTGTATCTTCTAGATCTCAATATGTTCTCAATAATTAAACTTGGCGAAGTGGATGTATATTCTTTTTCTTTACTGCGTAGAAAATTACCACACATTTGGCAGCTTAAAACAACATTAATGAATCCAGTTTTCATGGGCCAGGAGTCTGAGCGCAGCTTAGCTGAACACTGTCTAAGGCTGCAAGTTGTGTGTCTGCCAGGCTAGAGGTCACATCTGAAGGGTTGACTACTGGAGGACCGGTCCTCCGTCACTCCGCTGGCTCTCTGCCGCTGTGGACTTGTGACAGCTTGCTCCTTCAGAGCCTGAGAGGAGAGCAAGACTTGGACGTGAGTCTTCTAGCACAAGAAAAGTCTTATGTAATTAACATATATAGTATTCCATAGCAGGAGGTAAACCTCATCACCTTCTTTGTGTCCCGTTGTCACCCACCAGGCCCACCCACACTTGAGAAGGTTGTACAGAGAAGAGCTGGGGGAGTCCATGTTCTTAGGCACCACCCGTTTGTCTCCCACAAAGCTCTGCATCAGTTCTAAAAACAACAGCATTTGTAATAAAATAATCAACTGACACAGTGGTGCACAACTGGGATCTCAACACTCTGGAGTTTGAAGCAGGAGGATTGCCATGAGTTCAAGGCCAACCTAGGCTACATAAAGAACTCAAAGCCATCCTGCATCACACAGCAAGAGCCTGTCTCAAAAAACAAAACAACAGCAACAAAAAAAGCTAAGTGGTTCTAGAAAAAGTTTAAATCAATATCTTTAGTATGTAATTGATGAATACGATGGAGAGAAAAAACACAAGTACCGAGACTTCCCATGTAGCTAAAGAAGACATAAGCTCCAATAAATATTTCTCAGAGCTTGCTCCAGAATTACCAAATCAAGGTCACCGTTAAAAAGAAGCAGAGGCCAAGAAGATAGATCAGCGGCATAAGCACCTGCCCGGGAAGTGCAAGGTCCTGAGTTCAATACTCAGTATAAATAAATAAATAAATAAATAAATAAATAAATAATAAAAGGCAGAGAAAAAAATACTAGGAATAATAGCTTGTGTATAGGTAGCATATAAGATTGTTAAAGAAATCATGAATCTTGCTCAGTGGGATGGTGCATGCCTTTAATTTCACTACTCAGGAAGCTGAGGCAGGAGGATCTCTGAGAATTGAAGGCCAGCCTGGACTACACAATGAGACCCTGTCTTAACACCCCCCCAAAAAAAAGATCATGAGTCTTTGCATGTTAAAACAAGAGAAGCTATTTAGATAATTTCTTTATCAAATTTTCTGAAATTATCCCAAATGTGAGAAATAAAGTTTTAGTTAAGTTTTAAAGTTTGTTTTAAATTAATTTTTCATTCTACAGTAAGTAGTTATCCCCTCAAGTATATAATTGCTTAAGAAAAAATACAGTACATATACTTTTTTAAAAGACAAATTAAAGACAGCATTTAGAGCATGCACATTCATTTTACTTTTCTTTCAGCTATGTTAGAACTCTTCAGTCCACAGAATTTCTTCCACCTAGAAAGTACAGGGGTCTATTGTACACTGGTTTTTCTTTTTTTTAAATTTTTATTTATTTAGTGTGTGTGTGTGTGTGTGTGTGTGTGGCCAGCTCAGCCCACTAGGGGGCGAGGCTGGCTGGCATGTGGTGCTGGGGGATTGAACCGCGGTCCCTGTGCTTTGCTAAGCTTGTTCTAAGTAGGTGCTTTAGACCACTGAGCCATCTCAACAGCCCTGTACACTGGTTTTTCTGGTAGCTTAAATTTCTTTGCCTTATTATGCTGTTTTTCTATTCACTTGCATATTTGACCCTATCAGTTATTAGTTTAAATAATTCTGTTCCAAAATTGTAACTTAGATTGCAGCATCCCCAATAACTATGAATGGCACAACTTCTTTAATTATAATTTTCTCTTTACCAAGCTGTCAAGAGGTGAAAACACTCTGTGTAGCAGCAAAAGCCTCAGGCAAGGTCAGACAAAGTCAGTTGAATCTGCTTAATGATGTTTGGATTTTATATTACTTTTTGGTTTTACCGTACGGGGGATTGAACTCTGAGCTTTTGCATAAACTACACCCCCAACGCTTTTTTATTTTTTATTTTGCAACAGGCCTGGGCTTGAGCTTGTGATCCTCTTACCTCAGCCTCCCAGCGTGCTGGAGTCACAGGTGTGCGTGACAATGCCTGGCTTCCTTACCTTGTGCGCTCTTTCCCTGAAGAGTTTGTAGCTTGCTATACGCTGCTTTGGTAAGACCTCAGTGCTAAGCCTCATGAAATGCTGCCGTGAACTCGGCAGTGCAGGAATCTTTCCAACACAAACCCCTGGTATGCCTACAGTAATGCTTACTGTCAGAAATTGTACAAGCAAAAGGCGGTGCAGGGCTGCAGGATAAATCCTGAGAGTACTGGGCTGACCTTGTCAGATACAAAAGTTACATTTCTGGGTATATAGGTCTTGCTATATCTTGGTCTTAACCATCCAGCAGAAAAGTATAAAAACGAGGTATATAAAGTAAATCCATATTAATACGATGAGCTGTAAAAGGCTCAAGTCAATAACTTCTGAGGATAACCCACTAATATTATAGACTGCTAGACAGTGTTGGATTGTTTAGTAATTGAATTCAAACACTTATAGTATTTAGTTGCCAATAGAATATTCACCTCTGACAGGACAAAAAAATTAAAATTAAAAAAAGATACAAAGGAAAGATCATTTTGTATTTATATATACAAAATAGGATAAATTTACAGCTACTTTCGCTTAACTCAATAAGAAGCAAGAGGTGTACTAACAGTGTTTGCACAGAATATCCTGTCTGCTTCTTGTGCTATGGATAACCACTAAGAAGATAACAACGTACAGTGTATTGACTATCAAAACTGTCCTATTAATCAGCTGTGAAACTGTCTCATTCATATTTATTTCTCAATAAAAAAAAATTAAATAAAATGAATTTTTAAAAAAGCACAAGGGCCTGAGTTCAATCCCTGGTTCTGCAAAATAAATAAATAAATAAATAAATAAATAGTTTAAAAAAAAAAGAAATTGTATAAGAACTTTGACTAAAGAGCTCTTCAAGTTTATCACATTGGAAGTTTGTATTTGTGCCGATAAAGCTATCTCCAGTCAAGACACTTTACAAATCACTGAAAGCCATAAATGAGAGTTAGTTTCTTTAGTTTACACTTTGTTTTTATACTCATGTACATCATGTACATCACCTTTTGGTGCCCACATGATATTTGACCACTTTAAAAAGCATCTGTTGTGAGGCGGGAGTTGTAGTGTGATAGTAGAGTGCTTGCCTAACTTGTACAGGGTTTAATCTCGAGTAATACACACACACACACACACACACACACACACACACACACTTAATTACTTAATTGTGCTAGGGAAAACGTTTTTAGAGGGTTTGGTGATAAGCCTGAGTCATACGGGTAAGAATTGTTAGCCCTGGGATGGCTGCTGGTGACTGGAGAGACACAAAGAACCAGGTTGGTGTAACGGATCAAGTGTTTTACACCCAAGCGTTACTAGCCTTTCTTCTAAGCAAACAGGGCACATATACAAGTAGTCACTATGCAGTCACAGAAGAAGCTCTGTGAACTTCTGAATACTGATTTAATATCAAAAACATTTTCTAACTATAGTGCGAATAAATTAAAAGTCAACGTACACATTCTAAGATAGTTCATTCTGGTTCCCAGATTGAATGACAACTTGACATTATTAATATGTTCATTTCGCTCCATTGATTATCATTTTACATCTGTCTCTCTGGCTAGATTAATATATAATGCTATGAATTCCTGCAGGAAAGACAGCTGCTATAGACTTATTAGGTCAGAAACACTTCTGTAAAGGTAATTCTTGGAATGAAGACCAGAGGACGAACAGATGAACAAAGTCAACTAGACCACTTTGAGTTAAAGAGAGAAAAGTAAGATTCTCAGACAAATGCCCTCAAGGAAGACCCAGGAAAGAAATCCACTACCTGCCAACAGTGCAGAGGTAGGAAAGAGAGAAGGTTGAGCTGGGGACAGCGGAAGATAAAACAGAGACAGCAGACCAGGTCAAAGCCCAGAAAAGGCTAATGAATTTTGTACTACTCCTCACAGTGTAGTGGCCTCCCAAAAGGTATGCCCACATCCTAATCTGCAGAATGTTCAAATGTGACTTTATTTGGGGGGATAAAAAGGTCTTTGCAGAGGTACCAGATTGGGAGAGGAGATCCTCCAGTGTACTCAGGCGGGCTTTCGTCTGTGGATAAATGTATTTAAGAGAGACAAAACCGGAGAAAATATAATTTCACAGAGATGTGGCTAAGTCTGTTTCCTGCTTGACGCTGGGTCTTTATAATAAAGAGGAATGTTGTTCCTCACTGTTTTGGGGGCTGCTAAGTACAAAATTGATGGACGGGCATCTGGTACAGGCTTTCTTTCTTGCTGCGTTGTAAAACAGAGGGCAGCATCTTCTGGCAGAAGACAGAGGATCTGGTGAGGGACAGGTTTGCTCTGTGACAGTGGCACCAATCTCACCCATGTGCATGGACCCCTGAGGTCCTACTCACTTCTTGAGGGTCTCACCTCTTAATAGTGTTACAACGTCAATAGAATCTCAACACGGAGAAGGCAGGGGAGCTTTCTACTCTAGAACCTCCAGAAGGATAGTACCCCCAGAACTGTACAAAAGGAAATCTCTCTTGTTATCAAGTTTGTGATCATTTATTATGACAGCCACAGGAAACCAGTACTGTGCCTTAAGTGGAATTTAGTTGCTCATCACTTTCTTCCTTCTGATAATAGCTAGATATTGAGGTAACTGTAGTCTGCATCACCGGGGTGTGGCCAACAGCCACCTAAAGCTGAATTGTCCTGTATGTAATTGCTCTGGAGTCAAAGACACTACAGCACTTCTCTAATTGTCCCTGAATTCTTGATTCAGAATGTGCTTTCCCTTGCACTGACTCTGTCCCCAAACTCAGGTAAGGTCACCAATATATTAACTTTATATTAGTTCTGTTACACAGTAAATACTACCGTGTTTCAGTCAATGTCCTATTACTTTATCTTCGATTTTATTTTTTATCAGCATGTGCTTGCAGTCCTTGCTGTGGGGAACTGGTGTGTGGACATAGTGTATCTTCTTCCCTTTTCCATCCCTGTCCATCCCCTTCCTCCTTCTCTTGATCCCTTTCCCCTTTGAGAAAGATCTGTCTCCCAACTTCTGTTGAGTCTGCTTCATTTCGCTGTGTATTTATACTTGGCATGACCTTCAAGCCTGTGTGTCTGATTCTTTTCACTTTACATCATGGTCTTTAGAGAGCCATTGTTTCTTGTGTGAATCACAAGTGGACTTGCTTTTGGAAGTGGGCCTCTAAGAACCCAAAATAGCAATCTGGCGGCCATAGCAGTGAACAACTATGTGAACCAAAGTCAACAAATGTCACAATCAAAACTAATATTTCATTTGAGCCAAAGTTCTGGACTTCCTAATCTTCAAAATCATGAAGAGAATTGCAGTCTGCAGTCCTAGTTGGCGTGTGGCTCGTGTGGCTAGTTGTGTCATAGGCTGAGCTGTGTTCTTCCAAATTGGTATGGTGAAGTCCTAATCTTCAGCACCTTGAAATGAGATATTATTTGGAATAAAGGCTTTACGGGTGTCATTATTTAAGATGAGGTCATCAGGGAGGGCTGTAATTAATGATACTGGTGTCCTTATTTTAAAAAGGGAAATGTGGTCAGGGACAAGCAGATAGGGAGAGTGCCGTGTGAGCATGAAGGCAGAGATGGAGCGGCTCTTTGGCAGGTTAAAGCCTAGCGGCACCTGCTAGGAGCTAGGGCGAAGCACACACACCTTCTCCCTTGCAGGCTGCTTGTGTGAGCCTGGACTTGCAGCCCGTAGCATCTCCGTTGTGTGAGCCACTCGGTGTGCAATGCTTTGTAACAGGCCCATGACAAACTGGTGGATAGGCTACTCTCCACTAATTTGCCTCAGAATTGTTCATGAGCACCAGAAGGTTCATGCCAATAAGGAGATGGCTCTGCGGCACAGCCCCTGCCTGGCAGGCATAAGGGCCTTGATTCCTAGTACCAAAAATGTGTGTGTGTGTGTGTGTATATATATATATATATATATATATGTATATATATATACATATATATATATATATATATTCAGTTGGAAGCAAGCAAATACTTTATTAACTGAGCAAATCACAAAAACATTATGGTAGATTCCTTAGTTCATCCTTCTAATAAGCTTGTTGATCTAATCTTCCCTATTTCTAGCATCTCCACCTTTCTCAAAATGGATCGTCTTTCTTTTCCATTATCATTTCCTTGTGGAGATGATAACTTGAACAGCCACAGGAAGTTATTTGCCTCTTTGAAGTGTTTTCTAACAGTATAGAGCTCATGAATCAGATCCTCCATGCAGATGATGCCATGTTTACCAAGAGATCGAGCGGTCAGTGAATTATCGGTCAAGGCAATTTGCTTCTTAAAGATTTTGCCATAGTCACGCCTGTATATTAGTTCATTCGCTGACTTCAGGTTTGGGTGCCCCCAGGCTATGTATGGCTCCACAATTCTCAGCATGTTAATTGAAGTCTTGTTGAACTTAATGAAGGTGCCACTGAAGATTTGGCAAAGGCGAAGAAGCTGCAACACCTTGCGGGCCTTTGGGCTCACACCATGGATACCCTTGATCCGGATGACAAATGCCAGTTTGGACTCTGCAGGGACATAGAAGTTGCCAGCCTTTCTTGCCATCCTAGCCATTCGGACCTCAGTTCTGTACATCTGCCTGTACTCCTTATGATAGTGCCTGGCTTTTTCATAGATGAGCTTCTTCCTCGCCTTGCGAAGCGTCTTCTGGGCAAACTTCTTTCTCAGGTGCTTTATCTTCAGCTCTGTGAAATGTCTTTGCTTTTTCTTAAGAGTTTCTGGCACAGCAGGAACCTTCTTTTCCTTCTCTTCTACGTCTTCCATGGTTCCAGCCAGCAAAAAGGAAAAAATTTATATTTTAAGTGACTTCACCCTAGATTATTCTGGAATTATCTGTATAAAAAACATTGTATGTCATATATATAGTACTTGTTTAGTACATCATTATTTTGTAGACATTACTCTGGGAGAATTTATACACACATGTTTAGATTTTTTAGGGCAAAATTTTTCATAATCTACTCTGACTATCACTGGTTTCAGAAGTGTGTTGTAACAGGCTAATCTCTAATCAAACTTCACTTTTATTTGAAGAAAATCTTGGTGACTGAATGCAGAAATACTTTTAAAATCAATAGATGGCGTCCTTTTGTGTACAAGTTACTGGTGAACATTTGTTAGTTCATAGCACAGAAATAATTAACATTGGGTTTAGTTTGGTTTGAGTTTTAATAAATTTTAATGACATTGCTTTATGGAGTCAAATCAGTAATTATAACAATGTTCTACCAATTGATTACAGTAAATTGTTGTATCTACATCTTTCATTGAAGTAGGATAGTACACCATTAGTGAGCTTTGAAGTCCACTTCCTCCAGGTAACAACATTACAAGAGGTAAAGAGAGTAAAAATATAAAAATCACTATGTACACAGCTCATAAATATTCTTATCTAGATAATGACATTGGATTCCCGCTTTTGCACACCATTTAAAAATTAAGCTCTGGATATGCTTAATTTAACTCTTTAGGGGCCGGGGAGATGGCTCAGTAGAATAAGCGCTTGCCTGGCAAGAACAAGGACCTGAGGAATGTTAAATGTTTTACTTGAAATGCACATATAGTTTACAAGCAGCAATTTAGCGTTCATTTGCCATGAGGCTTTGATATTAAATAAAGCACACCAAAGAAGTAATCTATTACGACAAGCTTCTCCTTTGTACAAGGTGCTCTGTGCTCCTCCTGGCATGTTGCTTGCTGGGTATCAAAAGAGATCAGAAGCAGCAGGATTTCTAATCAAAGAATAAGAATCTATCTACCCCAGAGTTCTCATAGCTTAAATTTTTTCTCTCATTAAAGATAAACAACTCTACAGAATACTAAATAAAATGCCATTTTAAGGGGCTAATGTAGATAGCTTTACAATATTACATATTCACACTTTTTTCTATTGTATCAACAATAAAAGCCAACCTATTGCTGAAGAATGCTTCAAATATGCTGAAATTTTGGACAATGTACAGTTATCAATCTAATTAATTCTATCATATTTAGGCCCAGATGACTTTTAATCACATTTATTTATACTCACAAATATTTTAGACTTAAAGTCATGGATCACTTATTTAATGTGTCACTTGGTACTGAAAAAGGCTGTTTCTAACTTTATGTTATAGCTCTAGCATTTCCAAATCAAAGAAAGATTTTGATGGTAGTTAAAATCTTTGCCAAGGTTGTATTTGTTCTTTTTTTTTTTTTTTTTTTTTCAGTACCAGGGATCAAACTTGGGACCTGCTTATGCCGCTCAGCTATCTCCCCAGCCCTCAAGGTTGTATTAGTGATGGATGGATTTCTCATAGGAAAAGAAAATGGTCTGGTGACACTATGGATTATGCTAATATGTCTAATTCATCTGTCTTATTCTTGGGAATATAGTACATGGTGTGATATATTTTTTATTTTTATACTGTCCTTTAAATCAATGGAGAGAGGCTGGGGATATAGCTCTGTGGCACAAGGGCCTGTCTGACAGATATAAGGTCCTGCATTTGATTCCTGTACTGAAAAAACCCACACACATTTAAATCAATGGAGAATAAATTAGTGGCTTAATAAGAAGTCTAGGACTTTTACCTAACCATTTGGCGGATGCTGCATAGCCCTGTCACAGTGTATGCTAATAGATTCAAGATACACAACAAAGACATTAAAAGTACCAGGAGAAAATGTCTTTAAAGTCATTTTTCATATGACACTAATACTAAAAGCGATAAAATAATGGGTTAAAACATTTGACTCTCTACAAATCCATAACAATACCCTATCAGTAAATTTAAGATGTTTTAAAAAAGATCTGGGAGTCAACAGCTATGCAGAGATGCGAATGTCAGAAATGAGGATGCGCACACTGTCTCCAAACCTTTTCTATCTAAACGTGTTGTACAGCCTTTTAACGGGTATTCAATCAGTGTCTGACATCTCGGAGGTCACAAAGTGTGTGTGTGGGGGGTCAGATATGGCCCAACTGGGGTTCCCTGAAGGTCGTTATATCTCGTTTCTTTTCACTGTTAGAATACTTATGTCAGTAAATAGTTACTTTTAAGTTGTAAAACTATGTCTCACTTTAAACCCTCTAACTAAAACAAGCAGTATCCTATATTAATGTCATAACTCTTTGAATCATATTGACTTTAACTGAATTTGCTAGCTCCCAAATATCCATGGTGTATGAAGTGAGATGTACCTCACCGACTATACACGATCCACAAATGTGTGTTTTAGTGGGTACTGTGACAATTTAGGCATACGCTCATCCTTGAAATGCAAGGGCAGAGAAGCTGCTCCATTTTGTGTGCTGTATTCTTGGTCCCTGTCCTGGGCTTGGTGGGACAGGAGAAAAGATAATCAGAATTCCACTTCTCTTAAATGTCAAGAAGTGCAGATGCATTCTGACCTCCACTTTAAACTTCACCTAATAGTTGGGGTATGTGAAGCCGCTCGGCATGTTTCTAAAGGAATTTCCCCCAAGCACTAGTATCTGAGTAGCCTGAAAAACATGCAAGGAAAGTCTTAGTCTCTCTTGACAGGAAGTGTTGCTCAGCATGTTAACTACAATACCAGAGCTTAGCTTTGGAATAGCAAAGAACAGCATTTTCCCCTTCTTTGTTATGCTATGTTTGTGCTAAAATAACAGTCTTGTGATTATTATGATTATGCTCCACAGTCACAAGTCTTAAGAGCCCACGTGGGGTAAGGCTTGCATGTAAAGAATTTTAAGATGCGTTCTTAACAAGGCTCTAAAGACTTAAGACCTCACCTTGTTGTGGACGAGTTACATTTTTTTCCTAAAGGGGAAAAATAAAACACCAAAATATTCCAAGTCCCCAGGAAGCCACAGAACATTCTATGGTGACTAATTACTGATGACCTGTGATGACAGTTGGAAATACTGCAACTCATTATGAGAGTACTCAACGTAAGCTATTTTACGTGCATCAGTTTTTGTGACATTAGTTGTATTGTCCCCATCTTGCAAGTGAAGACGCTGATTCAAACCCACAACAGTCTGCTGCCAGTGACCTTTTGTCTTCCCCACATGGCTGTAATCAGGGGGCCAACTGGCTGTGTATTTGCTCTTTCACACCTGCTGTGTACAGCTCCTAGCCAGAGGCAGCCAGGGCCAGCTCAGAGAGGCCCTGGTGAGGATGAAGGGTTTAACTTTTTCTTCCTTTTATTGATGTATATGATAGGAAGCAGCAACAAGCCAGAGCCCAGGGAAAGACCAGGTCTGAGTGACCCCAGCTAGGAAGAATTGGTTGTGGCTGCAGAAACCAGGAGAACTTTTAAGAGGCTGCCTCTATGGCCCAGAGAGTCGTGGTGGCTTGGAACAGTGGGGTGCTGGCCAGTTCTGCTATCTGGAGTCTGTTTGAAAAATTCAGGGAATTTGTTATCTGGATAGGGACAGAAACAAAATGAAAACAGTGGAACAATAGAGGCAAAGTCTTGTCATGGACTGCCTTGTGCTGTAGGGTCTTCCAAGTGTCTACTGCTTAGTGTCTGGCAACGGCAGGGCCCAGCGAGCGTGGGCATTTTGAGCTAGAGAAGGCTGGCATGGCCTCCTTTGCCTTTCCTGGGAGCCCCTTTATTCACCACTGTGCATATTCGTTAGGAAGGGTTCATCACAACTCTAGAGAGACCTGTCCAGAGAAGTAAATCCAAAGGAAAGACCAAAGGTAAATAGACCTGTCTCTAATCTGCGGATCATGGGAAAAAGATGAGGCGTAGAGCACAGTGGGCTGACAAGGAGAGAAGGCTGTGCAGTGGGCTACGACATGGACTGCAGGGACACTTGCTGAGCTCCAGGGGTGAGGATGCCCAAGTCCCTCCCGGAGCTGTGGTCTCTCAAGGAAGAAAGGGTGGAAGCGCTGGTGGCCAGAGTAAAGGACCAGGAAGCACTGGGCTATGGTGCAGCGGAAGAGTGCAGGGGTGATCCAGTGTGCAGGCGACTCCTCCTGCCCACAGCCACATCTCCTCGTGGGGCTGTGTGTGACCTGTGCGCACAGTCTATGGTAGGGCTGCGCCTCCCTCACTCCTGGCCCCTGCTTCAGCCCCCACCGTGGAATTCCATGGCTTCTCTTTCCAAAGGGATGTTAGTCTTCTAAGTGTTTGTAAACAGTGCCATTACAGTCCAAGGGGCGAAGGTGGAGCACATATGGAGCGTGGTGTGTGTGTGTGTGTGTGTGTGTGTGTGTGTGTAATAGTCCCAAGTCAAAGAAAACTTTAGAAGCACAAGGATGGAGTTTTAGCCATTGCTTTAAAATATTGGCAACATTGTTGATAATGAAAGTAATTGTGTATGTGTGTGTGCGCGTTTGTGCGCACATGGGACCCACATGCATGCATCCATACATATGTGTGGTCCAGTTGGGGTGAGACAAAAGGTTTTTTATCAGAAACCTCATTTGTTCAAAACATTTGGAAGGCAACTGGATGCGCTGCAGGCCTCACCGTGTGCTCACTGGGTGCAGCTGAGCTGTGCTTTGTGTGTTTGTGACGTAGTGTAACACATTCACTGCATAAAGAGGTGGAGCTTTTGCAAAAGGGGTGGGGACCAAGAGATGGAGGGAAGAGCAGGGAAAAGGATGAAGAAAAGATGGGTCAGGTGCTGCAGAGAGGTGTTCATAAAAATGAAAGGTCATTTTTTAAAAAGTTAGTAAATTCTTCCAAGGCACAGAAGCTTTGCTGCACCACACTGACAGCCAAGTGTACTTGAGCACCTTCTTTTTCCCAGGTCTTGGTGAGTTATTTTACCTAAAGGCATTTGAGCCAGCATCTTGCCAGTGAAAGCCTCCTCCCAGCAAGTCAAGTGGTTTTTCCTTGTGGTATGTGGGAGCTGCCTGTGGGTATTTGTGAGTACTTGGGGTTCGTAGCTCTTGCTTGTCCCTGGGATAGATCCCCTCTGAGATAGGTCAGTTTTCAGTTTTCTGGTGCAGAATGCAGTGTCCAGAATCCATCTGTGCAGCTAATTCCTGCTGAGGATGCAGGAGAACTGCACAATCCTTGGATAACCTTCAGGGTGAATGGCTGAGGTGGTGTTATGAGAATTGACACCATTTGTACTCTAGGACGGAGCATGGTTGAGTGCCCACCTGGAGATAAACCTTGGCTGCCAGCCCTGGACTCTAACTGTTCATTCTGCAAGACAGACAGAGACAGAGACAGAGACAGAGACAGAGAGAGAGAGAGAGAGAGAGAGAGACAGACAGACAGACAGACAGACAGACAGACAGACAGAGAGACAGAGAGAGAGAGAGTCAGAGAAAGACAAACTGAGACAGAGACAGAGAGACAGAAGAGAGTGGGAGACGGAGACAGAGACACAGACAGATGAAGACAGAGGGAGGTGATAGGGGCACAGCTCTGGTCACTTCAGCAGCTTCGCTAAGTACACAATGCCTGTGCCCTGGATGGGCATAGTTCCCTCTCAGGAACATCTGTGTTATTTTTGGCCAAACCGGAAACTCCTTGGCAGGCAATCAGAAAATACCAGGTGTCCCCATAGCCAGCTCCCCACCCCTCCCCTGTGAGTTGCCATTGGCAAACTTCTGGAAGAGGAAGCAGGAGAGTTGTGATTGTTTTGTATTTGTCCTGGATGACTCTGGCCCCAGCTGTTCCTTATACTTGAATTTTGGCCCATTGGAAACAAGGGCAGCCAGAGCACATAGCAGCAAGTGATTCATACTTGGAAATGGGCTGCTTTGAGGTTTGCCTCTGGATTAAGGGGCACAGTAAGTGGCTTGGTCTTCCGACTCTTGGCTCTGCTTTGCTCTGCCTGCGAATCTCTTTTCTTGCCTGGAGTACTGCTCTACCACTGTTGCTGCACACTTTCCTTAACAGACTGCAGCAATAAAGGACAAATCTCCAGGCTATAAATCTAGTGTCTTCGAGGTTACAGTTTACTAGTGGCCTTTCAACAAGAATGCCAAGATAGTTCAATGAGGAAAAGAACATCTCACCAAATGGTCCTGGGCAACCAGACATCCACATGCAAAAGAGTAAAGCGGGGACCCTAACCCATGTCATCATGAATATTGACTGTAGATTAATGAAAGACCTACTCATAAGCGTAAGTGTACCGCACACAGAAGGAAATGCAAGTGTGAGTCCTCAGACAGAGGATCTACCAAGTGTTTCTTCAGCATGACACCAAAAGCATAAGAATCAGGGGCTGGTGAGATAGCTCAGCAGACTAAAGTGCCTTCTTAGGCAAGGTTAGGCAAGCGCAGGGACCGTGGTTCAATCCCCTGCACCACATGCTGCACCAGCCCTGCCCCCAGGGTGGGCTGAGCCAGCCAGAGTCCTAGCGTAGTGTCAAATGCCTGTAATCCCAACACTGGGGATGCTGAAAGCAGGAGGATCACCACGATCTCACTGTATAGTGAGACCCTGCAACAACCAAATACATTTACAAAGAAAAAAAAGCATAAGTATCAAAAGAAAATATAGATACTTTGAACATTATCAAGCTAAAAACCTCTATGATTCAAAGCATGCCATCAATTAAATGAAAAGATCAACAAGAGAAAGGAAAAAAATTGTAAATCATGTATTTAATAAGGGACTTGTATTTAGAACATATATGAAAAATATATATAATGTAGTAATATAAATACAACCCAATTTTTAAAATGGGCCAACGATTTTTTTGGGGGGGGCAAAGATTTGAACAGACATTTCTACAGAGAAGATACTCAATTTCCATTATTTATATGAAAAGATACTTACCATAATTAACCTCAGGGACAGTAAATCAAAACCACAATAAGATACCACTTCATATGCAGTAGAATGATCACAATAAAAGACAGATACTAACAAATATTGACAAGATGTGGAAAAATTGAAAACTTCTCTGCTGCTAGTGGGACTATAAAATGGTCCAACTACTGTGGAAAACAAGTAGCAGTGTGTCACACAAGCGCAGTTACTATGGGATCCACGGTTCCACTCCTGGGCAGACACTCACCCCAAGTGAAAACATGTGCTCACCACAACCCGCTTAGCAATTCGCTTTGATCTCCAAAGTTCATAGCAGCGTTATTCATAATAGGCAGGAAGTGGAAATGCCACAACCTGGTGAAGGGTAAATAAGATAGATGACGGATAGAGAAGACCTATCCATCCAAGAGAATACAGTTGGTAATAAAAAGAAATACCGACACAACAGAGGTGGTTCTTGAAAACATCACGCTGGGTGAAAGGAAGCATAGAAAGGTATGATTGGACATATATGAAGTTGCCAGACGTGGGAAATTCTGAGAGAATGAAAATGCACTGGTGATTGCCCAGAGCTGGGAAGATCGAGGAGCAATGCGGAGCGATGCTAAGGACTACAGACTTTCTCATTGTAGGAATGAAGGTATAAGAATGATTACTGCAGTGGTCACATAATGGTCAGAACACACTAAAAAAGTAGCTTTATATTTTAAATGGGTGAATTATATACTATGTGCTTTGTATCAATGAAGAACACATTTAAAATCATACAAAGATAGATTATGGAATTGATTTTTTTTAAAAAAAATTCTTTGCTCTTATCTGCCTTCCCAGATATTTCGTAGAGAAAATAAAACATCTAAAACAAAGATATACAGTCTATTGTATGAAAGCAACAGAATTGGTGGGAAATCAAAGAGGGCGAGAGGGGACTGCAGTGCAGTATTTTCGTTTAGCTCCAGATTTGGTTCCACACTCTGCATCTCCCCCGGTTCGGTCATCATCTCTGTGGAGATGAAAGCTCTTCAGAAGTTGTGGTCCTTGGCCCGGCTGACACAGCCACATGCATCTACTGCGCATCCAGTACGGTTTCACCAAAGCCGCTTCCTCCCAATTGCCATGAGAAGTAGAAAAGAAAAGAACAGCAACAGACGAGTCATTTTCTCCTAGTTTGTGGCAAAAATTAGGGCTCTGTGAAGATCAGATCAGAGTCCTTTATTCCATGAACTCAGCGTCTTATCCTGAGCTAACAGGGAACTATTTCAAAATAGGGATTATCAGTGGAGGGAACAGGAAACCCCGGTGGCGCACAGTCACTGACTTGCTTTGCCAAGGCAAACCACAAGGGTCAAGAGGCGCGGAGACTGCTATCTAGGGTCAGCCTACTATCTGGGGCTTGCTGTGACTGTGGCACCTTCGTGAGCTGGGGGGTGAAGCTTTCTCATCTGTAAACTGAGGGCTTCCTCAGCTCTTCCCTGGCTGTAGCAAGCTGTGGTTTTATGATTCTGTAACCTCTGTAGCATCCTCTGGATCATCGATGTCCAACGAGGATATGAGTAGATGGATTTATAATTGAATGAATACTGTGCCCAATGTGCTGGTGAGTAAGTGGCATCAGAGGAGCAGTTTCATGACTTTTCTGAGGCCTCTGGAGTGGTAACAGATTAGCTTGGCCTTTTAAATTAATGACAAACCAAAAGAGCACAGCTGTTAGTCATTGCAGTCTGCCGATCTCCGAGCACACTGACATATTAATTCCCAAACTTAGGCTCCAAAACCAACCGCCACGCTCCACAGGAGCAGAGGCTTGAGCGGCCGCAGTGGAAGTCCACATATTCCGACTGTTGGATGGCCATGAGCTCAATTTAAACTGTTTGATGTAGTTTATCTTTAAAAAAATAAAATTATAGCCTAATTTACATACTATAAAATAAAGAACACATATTCTAAGAGAACAATTCAGTGAATTTTGACAACTGCCGTGTGTCCCCTCCCGTATCAAGACACTATTTCCATCTCCAAAAGCATCCTTCTGGCCCCTGCCAGTCAGCCCCACCCCCGCAGCCACAGGTCTGATTTCTTTCCCAGTGTAGTTTTTTTGGTCCTAGAGCCCATAGGCAGAGAAACAGAATCACATTCATTTGTTTCTGCATTCTTCCACTGGGCAGAATGGTGTTGAGGGTCATCCATTCCGGAAAGGAGGCAAAGACGAGCATGCTAGGAATGCCCTGGAGGGTCCTCCTGGAGCCCACAGTCTTCAGTAGGAGCTGAGAGAGAGGGGTGAGCCCTGGGAAGAGGGGGGCTGTGGCTGGGCAGCAGCTGGGACTACCTATGTTGATCTGGCATCAGATGTGGGTCACTTCTCCAGGAGGAAGGAGGTAACTTGGGAAGGACTTTGGTTTTAACCTAAGAACTCACCCCTTTATTTTATTTTTTATTCATTAACTTGATTGAAAATCAGTAATTTTTAATCATACTAAAAATCGTAGACAAATATTGAAATGTGAAAGATATAAGATGTAGGCAGAGTGAATTTTAGAGAAATATTTCTGAAATGAATACATAGCATGAGACTAATAATAAATTGCACATTGTAAATAAATTATTTACAAACTTAAATGAATATAACAATAAAAATTGTCCAAAATAAAAAAAAAGAAGAAAAGATTTATAGATCAGTCATATAATAGTTCACTCTGGGTCAAAAATCAAGAATCTTATATTCATATAATTAGAATTCTCAAAGTAGGGGCCGGGGAGATGGCTCAGTAGAATAAGCACTTCCCTGGCAAGCGCAAGGACCTGAGTTCAATCCCCGGTTCTGCAAAAAAAAGAAAGAAAGAAAGAAAGAAAGAAAGAAAGAAAGAAAGAAAGAAAGAAAGAAAGAAAACAAAGAAAAAGAAAAGAATTCTCAAAGTAGAAAGGGGTAGGCAATAAATATTTAAAATTTCTGAGTTTAGTTGAACTTATAACACCACATTTCCAAGAAAAATGAACCTCTTGTACAAGAAATTTGAATATAATCATACCAAGATACACAAAAATGAAATTGTCCAAAACTTATTGTAAAGAGAAAAATCACTAAAGCATATACATAAAAATATTAGCTATGGAAGAGCAAAATTAAATAGCATCTTATTCCACATTAGAAAAAAAAAAGACCAAGCATGTAAGAAACTAGCCTAATTGAAGGGCTGAAAGAAAAAAAAGATCTGTCCTCTTGAAATTTTATACTTAGCAAACATACCTTTGAAAACGAAGAGTAAAATATTTTCCAATTACACAAATGCAAAATATTCTAATACCTCCAGATGTAGCATATAGGAAATAACAAAGAACGTAATACAGAAGGCAAGAGAAGTTGCTGTATAGTCCTGGATAAAGAATAAAGAGCTCTCAAAATGATAGTTATGCAGGACTATGTAAAATATATTAGATGAGCCCATTTAAAATGTCATTAAAGATTTCCATGAAACAGTATCAATCTTATGTCGGGTTATACACATATTTTTTTTTTTTTGTGTGTGTGTGTGTGTGTGTGTGTGTGTGTAAAAGACAAGGAAGAATATAACATAAATGGTAAATGGAAATATGCTTTTTTATCTAACATTTTAAAAAAAAATTTTTCCCATAATTTTATTGAGAAACAAATAGCAATGAGACAGTTTCAAACCAAATTGGTAGGACAGTTTCAATAATTAACACATTGCATACATTCT
>NW_004524600.1:17745176-17757949 GCF_000260255.1 Octodon degus
AAAGAATTACTAAGATAAAACATAAGATAAATACTGGAATGGCAAATAAATGATCGGCACTTCTAACAGTTTGGGGATAGAATATTGCACAAAGTTCTAGTATGTCGTGGACCTGTACAATATCCATGATGCTTACTGGTGGTCAGGTGTCACTTGTGGGACTGAGCTACTGCTATTTCCTTGATATCCACCCTGTATACCTGGACAGAATCATGACCCATAGGGTGCAGGAAAAGTCCATTTGTATAGTATGCTGATGGAAATATTTTCCTGCTATATACAAAAGAATAACTGAAAGACTGCTGTTGTATACCTCTTATTCTCCTGTGTTTAATTGTTTGCTCTATTTGGCGGGCTCTTTCCATTTTTTTTGCGGAACCGGGCATTGAACTCAGGTCCTTGTGCTTGCCAGGCAAGTGCTTATTCTACTGAGCTATCTCCCCGGCCTGCTCTTTCCATTCTAATTCATGGAGTTGTGGTCATTTTGCTCCCTCTCTAGAACATATTTTAGTAGTCTGTGTAAGCTTGGCTTTGTCATCATGAAATTCTTTAGTTCTTTGTCATTGAAGTATTTCACTTCTCCACTATACTTGAAAGAGAGTTTTGCAGGGTATATCAGTCTGGACTGGAATTTCTTTTCTTGCAAAACTTGTAGTACTTTTCTCCATGCTCTTCTTGTCTTGATGGTTTATGAAGAGTAATCTGCCATTATTCTCATGGGTTTTCCTTTAAATGTGATCTGTTTCTTTTCTTTAGTGGCTTTTAGTATTCTGTTCCTGTGCTGAATTTCTGGGATCTTGATTATTATATGTCTGGGTGTGGTTTTCATCATTGGGTTGATGTTATTTGGGGTTCTGTATGCTTCGGTTACCTGAATGTCAGATTGTTTCCTCATGTTTGGGAAGTTTTCTGCTATTACTTCGGCCCATATTCTTTTTATATCATTTATATTGACTCTTTCTCATTGATGCCTATTAGCTTCATGTTGTTCATCTTTGCATCATCTTGCTGGTGTTGAATTATTTTTTTTCCTGCATCTTACTTATTTTTAAGAGATCTTTTCTCACCTTTTCACTAGCTGCAATGGTGTCTTTGAGGTCTGAAAGTCTATTTTCACTTTCACTCAACCAGTTTAGCCAGCTTGTGATTGAGGTTTTTAATTTCCTGTACAGCACTTTGAATCTGCTTTATGCATTCCATTTCTTTCCTATATTGCTCATTCAAGGATTCCATCATTTTTATATTTTGCTCTATTTTTCGTCAATGTCTTCTTTAGGAGAACTTAGTACTTCTTTCATTATAGTTATCATTTCTTTTTTACTTCAGAAACCATTTCTGATCTGATTTCCTCTATTCCTTTCTGCAGTTGTTTCTTTACTTCCGATGCTATTATTTCAGAGATTTCAGGTGTGTGATTTCCAATTTCTTCTATACTAGTGTCTTCTTCATTTGTTCTGGGTAGGCTTGGGGCCTGAGAATGCATTTTGCTCCTTCTCTTTGTCTTTTTTTTATATCACTGTCTTCTAATCTTTGGGTATATCTTAGATAGAGTTATTATCTTAACACCAGGTCTGGATCTATCAAGTTCAAACTCGTCCAAGTTGGTGTGGCTTGGGTCTGGCTGCTTGCTCCACTTCTTCCTACTGCAGCTCTTGGTGGTGAACCCAATGTGCCACTCTGGCAAGATGTTCTGCTCCTGAATCAGCGGGTGGGTCTTGCCTCTAGCCTCTTTGCAGGGAGTTCTGCTGCAGGGTTCTATGCTGGGCCTGGGCTCTGGGTTGAATGAGGATCTGGCAGGCCTTGGGCAGTCTCACCCACAGGCTGAGCCTGGGCTCTGGGTTGAATCAAGATCTGGAGGGCCCCGCGCCATCTCACTCACAGGCTTGGCCTGGGCTCTAGGTTGAATGAGGATCTGACGCGCCCCAGGCGGTCTCACTCACAGGTTGGGCCTGGGTTCTGGGTTGACTCTCACCCCTTTAAAGCCCTGACAGCTGAGGGCAGCCTGCAGCAACACTGCTCCCGGCAGCTGGAGAAGTAAGCCCTTTATTTCTGAGGGAGGTTCTGAGCAGCCAGTTCCACAAAAGGGTTTTTCAGGGTGCACTTACCCAGCCCGTTGATATATATTTGACTTGTTCTAGGCTTGCACTGTTTAGATAGCAATTCTCAGGAATTGTGGCACATAACTATGGACCCAGATGCTCAGGAGGCTGAAGCAGGAGGACCTCTTGAGGCCAGCAGTTTGAGATAAGCCTGGGCAACATAACAAGACCCTGTCTTGAAAAAGGAAAAAAAGAAACAGATACAAAGAAGGAAGGAAAAATGAAGAAAGGGAAAACATGAACATGCCTTTTTATGGATCTATGTTTTCATTCCTCTTGGAAAAAAAGACTTGGAGTGTATCTGAGTCAGAGGATAGACATATGTTTAACTTAACAAAAACTGTCAGACTAAACTTCCAAATTACAGATTCTCAATTTACACCCCTCTTAACCATGCACAAGCGCCTCAGTTTCTATATACTCTTGACAACATTGGGATAGCCAGACTTTTTAATTTTAGAAAAAACTTGAAAAGCTTCCCAGCCAGTTGGATGTAGATGTTAGAAGGGATTTCTGCTTGGATAGAGTTCCGGCTGCATAGAAATGAATCTATGAGATACGAGCGACCTAATTTAAGATAAACTTGTGCAGCCCCCAATCCCATTTAACCCATTGACTTCTTTCATTATTTTGGAGGTATGCTTCTATACCAAAATCTATTCTAAAATTAAATTCTTGAAGTTCATATTAAACTTAAATAGGAATTTAACTTTGAACCTGAAGTCAAACCTCAAAGGGCAAGGGTGTTGGTCTGAAAGAGAGTGACGCACGTAGGTTCTTTTTCCTAGTGGATGTGTTCAGGAGAGTACAGGTAGACAATGTGCTTTCCTGGAAGTTAAGTTTCACTGACCATTTTCTGCATGCAGAGTTGAGCTCTAATCATTTTGCATGTAGCTTAGCATCTCAGTGAGTCCTCACAACTGATAGTACTTGTTAGGTACTAGCATTATCAAACGGTTTGTTTTGAGGCAGGGTCTTGCTCTGCAGTTTGGGCTGGCCTTGTGCTCATTTTTGTAGCCCCCAGGCTGGCCTGAGACTCACAGTGATCCCCTGTCTCAACCTCCCCAGTGCTCGGATTACAGACATGTGCCACCACACCCGGTCCCGGGACAGCACAGCATGTGGGGCTGGGGATCATACTCCGGTTCTTGTGCATGCCTGGCAGGCGCTCATGCCTCTGTGCTATCTCCCCAGCCCCGCAAAAGCATTTTTAAAATGAAGAAATGACAGGGAAATATTTAACCGCTTCATGCAACAAATATAGATTCCTCAAAATACTCAAACTAGAAATTCCATTTGACCCACCCAGTCCCCTCTTAGGTATCTTCCTGAAAGAGCTTAGGACATCATGTTACAGTGATATATGCATGCCCATGTTTACAGTAGCACAATTTGTAAAAGCTAAACCTTGGAAGCAGCCTCGATGTCTATCTGCAGATGAATGGATACAGAAAATACGGTATTTACACACAGTGGAGCACTACTCTGTCATAAATAAGGATAAGCTTGAATCACTTGTAGGAAAATGGATGTGCACTGAGGCCATAATGTTAAGTGAAATAAATTAGACGCACACCCTTAAACATCTCTTCTATGAGAACCTCAAGGTATAAATAAAGAGTAAAATGAAACAAACATTTATTAATGTCACTGTCAAAAAGACAAGCCAGTAAATACACCAAAATCTACGGCTTCCTGTGAAGTTTAAACTGCGATAGTGTGAGGTAAGATCTATCTATCTGCCTATCAGGAACGGGCATTTCACTCCTCCTGCTGGGTCTTTGGTCTGGGCTTTTTATTTGTGAGAGCGATCAGGAAGAGATAGTGATGGGAGCCACCCACTGCTGATTCCTGAGAGTGGCAGCCGTGGGTGCAGGTAGGTGAACGTCAAGGATCAACCACCAGTCCCGGTCACCGGGACTGGGCTCGCACTTCGGGCTTTAGGTGACTTCCTCAGCACTCATTCCATTAGAAGTTCTGGGTGGGGCAGCCAGGTAGGTTATGCCACTATAATATTTTGGGATTAAATATGACATAGGTTCACAAAAGTGGGGAGGGGTGCATGTGCGCACACACGCGTGTGCATGCATAGCACATGCACACCTTGGGGTTGAACTCAGTGCCTTCATACTAACCTACATCTTCAGTCCTTTTTTAAAAAAATCTTGAGACAGGGTCTTGCAAATTTTCCCAGGCCTCAACCTTAGAATCCTCTTGCCTCAGCCTCGTAAGCACACATTTTGGATAATACAAACCACCTGTCCCCGCAGCTGTTGTTGATCGTCCATCACTCAGCTAGTCTAATATTTCCTTCCTTCAAAAGCAGAGCGGACTGGCACTGGCCCTCTGGTTTGCTCATCTGTGTGCAGTGAGTTCCCAGCTGGCGGGTGCCCCTGGCTGGCTTCAGCAGTGCTGCATTTCAACAGCAGTTAGCTTTCAGGAAGACACAGGCCAGTTGCTTGAAAGAGAAGTTGACTGGGGCCCTCACTGGAGACACTGAAGACTTAAATGCGTAGTTTGAGCAGGTACACATTACACACAATTATGACAATATTCAGATCCTGTGTTTTCTCAGCTACTGCATCCAGAATATGGACCTGGGAGCGGTTCATTCTTTGATACTTTTGCTGACGGATAGGCCTGGCAGTAAGCCTGCTTCCCACACTTGTACTGCACCTCAGATTCCTTTTCCTGTCTTACAGATGTAAACACTTCATTGATACAGATCACGTTCATTCATTCATTCATTCACTTGTGTATAAAATACTAAGTAAGTGCTGCCTCAGCTGTACTTATGTTCCACTGCAACCAAGTCATGGTCTCCAAGTGACATTCAGCCCAGAGAGGATAGGAGTCAAGGAACAGCCATGGGACCAATTCTAATATAGAGATTAAGAGCCCAGAAGAGTTGACATGTAGTAGCATGCCCTTTAGTAAACAAAATATAGGAGGAGTCCAGATATTGACAGTCAACCCAAGAAGCTCTAGAATATAAAACTCTGAAGGAGGATGAGTACTTTGGATAGTAATGAAAGACAGAGACCCACAGGTTTGTGAACCAAGGCTTAGGTAAACCCAGACAGGTGATGGGAAGAAAATAAACTATGAATCGTGAGTCGCTGTAGGCTGTGTGAGGAATTCCCAGTCTTCAGATGACAGTATTACAGATCAGGCCCTAGTGATTCCTACATTGCCGCAAATAATAAACTACGACTAAAATATCCACAACATGTCAGTATAAAACAAATAAACTCACTCAATGAACTAAGATCATATTTAACGTGGAAACAAATGGTGAAATTAATCATCCTAAAATCACACAACCAAATGGGAAATCCATGTTAGTATTGACTGCTTTATTAATATGTGTAGTTAAAGATTATATTTGGCATTGGTTCACAGAAATGACAGCACTGTACGTACAACTGTGAGGAAATCAAATCAGGAAAACACAGTAGAAACTTTGGAGCTTCGTGTCTGTTTTGGAATATTCATAGCACTAAAATGTCTACAGCATTGCCTCCTGATAAACAAATAAATATTTTAAAGCCTAACAATCGTTTTGCAAGTACAATAAAAGCCTTTCCAGTAAAGGTGTTTTGCTGTGTTTTGGGCCCTTTTCTAACTCATAAGAACGGCCCTGCGCATTCTCAGAATTGAAGCCCTCTCCACGGAGAAATGGGGAAGGAAGCCTGCAGCCCCAGAGCCTCATTGAGTCGGGCAGTGTGTGCAGATTTAAAATGGCACTATTCTGCGTGCGCTTGGTATGTCTCCTTCTCCATTATGCGATTATGTGACGTCTCCTTGGATAAATCTTGTCTTTTTTTTTTTAATAATAAATCTTGTCTTGATGAAAGATGAAGTCCGAGCACCTGCGAGCTGCCCGGCTGCCTCCCTTTCTGAGCTTTCATCTTTGTCACCTGTTTGGAGAACGTGTCAACTCTGCCTAACTGAAAAGAAATCTGCAGTGATTAAAATCCATTTTATATTAAAAAGCCTCTTTAATAGACGCACCTTTCCCTGAAGGCTTGTTTGACTTGGATGCAGTTTTTTGGTTTCTATTTATGTTCTAAAAACACAGTGTTTTTTTTTTTTAAAACAAGCCTTGTACTTTTTCTCATTGTACAATTCCAGGAACATAAGAGTATAGAACAGTTGAAGTTAAGCCTGCCGAACATAAAAAATCCACTTATTTTGATTGTGAGTCTCCTACGATGATTTGCAGTGAAGCATAACAATTGTACCACAAATGCAAACTATGACAGCCATTTTTACTCGAAAGAAAAAAATAAGCAGCAACTAGAGCTTCAGCTGTTTTTCATTATTGAATGCTGAGCCATTTAATAAGGGAAGAGATTTAAGTAGCACTTAAAATGCATCTGTATTTATGCCTCAATGCAAAATAGTAAGTTTTCAATCACCTTTTCAGTGGTGATGTTTTTGTTTTTGTTCTGTCAGGCAACCCTGTGTTTCATCTTCAATTGCCTTCTGTATTCCAATGAGCTATTCATAGATGTAAAGGGTTTTCTTGTATCTTGAGTCAATCTTTGCTTCTCACAGAGATGAAAGAAAGTACTGAATCTGCCAAAGCAGTTAATTGCTTGGTTTTCAGTTAGTGTTTAGTTTTTGGATCTAGTGATTTTTAGATCCTATTTTATTCATGCTTTCATTTTTATTATTCCTTCCTTGTCTTATTCTCTTTTGTTTTTTTTTCTCTTCCTCTTTTTAGCTTTAACAATTTATTAATTCATTTGTGTGATTACACCTTTCTTTAATAAATGCAATGAAGGCTTTACATACACTTCTTACTACATTCACTTCTCTGTCCCACGTTTTGTAGCACTTTCATAGTTATTTAGTAATAAGCAATTTGTAAATTACTATGTGATTTCCTGTTTCTTATGTGTTTTCACTTTCCAAAAAGGTAAAGAAGAGATTTTTTTTGCTTCTATCATTCTTGTTTGTTTTTTTGTTGAGTCAGGATCTCACTAAATAGTTCAGGCTGGCCTTGGACTCCCTGTGCAGCCCTGACTGGCCTTGACCTACCAGCAATCCTCCTGCCTCAGCCTCCTGAGTCCTGGGATTACAGATATGTACCACCATACCCACCCATGTTTCTGTTATTCTTGTTGATTTTTAGTTTAATTGCATTGTCATCAAAATTAGGGATTATGTAGTATGAATTCTTTAAAAATATACTGACATTTCTCTTGGAATCCAGTTCTGAGGATCAAACCCAGAGCCTTGTGCATGCTTGGCAGGCTAGCTCTACCACTGCGCCACTGCCCCAGCCCTATAGCTGCTGTGTTTTGAGTTCCACCCAATCTTATAATTTGACCAATATGATCATTTAAATCGATTTGTTTTCTTGACATATTAGTTTTTGATGTTCTGCTTAAAATCTCTACATACTATTGTATATCTGTCTACTTCTTGAAATTCTGTGATTGTTATACATTTCAAAGTTCTGGTGTCAAATTAGTTGACAATTTGTGCATCTTGTTAGATTAATCTGACGATATGGTGGCTCACTTTGCGCTGGTTACCATTTTGTGTTTCAGTTTAATGAATCTATTACTAATGTTGCTACAGCAGTTTTCCTTTAGTCAGCATTTGCTTAGTTTTTATTTTCATGAGTTATTTTCTGTTTTGTGTGTCGCCAAAAACTAGCAGACAGAGTGTTACGCGGTATTTCTGCTTTTTCTAATTGTTTAATCTCTGTCATTAGATAACTCTAAACCTTTTTGGGTACTGGGGATCAAACTTGGGACTTTCTGCTTGCCAGGCAGGTGCTTATGCTGCTGAACTGTCGCCGCAGCCCTATCATTAGCCAAGAAAAATTATTCCATTTATATTTATTGAGACTACTGACTTAGATTCACTCTTTTTTTTTAAATTTTATGAATAAGAAACAATTTCAGAACAAAATAATAAGAGAATAACGATATTTAATACTCTGTGTGTGATCTTCAAAGTTCATCTTAATTTGTATTACATTTGTCATCTAGATGCCGTACTTTTTCTCTCGTTTTATTTTCCCAAGGGTTGGATTAGTGAAACTTGCCTGAATTTTGTTTTATTCATTGATTTGGAAGTTTATTATTATGTTTTTCTATTATTTGAAACCAGAAATTTTCCTGGCAAAGTCTACACTTAGAACATCAAAGGAAAACCTTAGACTATGCTGAGAATTCACTGACGGCCTCTTCGTGTTGCACAGCCAGTAGTTTACGAAGTTCCCCTGCGCTTCCTATTCAGTACTGTGTTGTTGCTTGCGTACCACCCTTGCCTCTGGATTTATTTTTGTTTTGCTGGCGAGTACACATTTTTAGTACTTAACCATTTTCAGTTAATAATTGATTTAGTGAATTGTTTGCCTGCATGTGAAATTCTGAGTTGATGGTTATTTTCCCATAACAGCTTTCCCTAAGAAAATAAGAATTCTACTGAGTTGTTGAATTTATTGGGATTTTTAAAAAAACTCCCATCTGTCTTTTCCACCTACAACTTTTTTTTTTCCCCCCTGTGGCAACAGTTTTATTTCTTGGAATTTACTCAATATCAGTTGAAACATGGATCATACAGAGATATAACTCTATACTCTAATGTTATTTGTTACTCACCAGAGCATTAAATTCAAAACCAACTCCATGGTCATTAGCATTGCAAAAATTACTTGATAATTTTATATTTGAGCATGGAAATCCTATAAAACAATGACAATGAATCATATCAGCAGTATTCAGTAATGAAGTAGTAGTGTTCCAATATTCTGATACAATGCATACAAAAGCAAAGTTTGGAGGAACTCACCTATTTTATTGGTATAACATGTGAAACAGTAATTACTAATCTAATATGTTAAAAATTACAGTACTGTAGATGTTACTTTACGTCTATGTAGACAACATCAAGTGTGTCCAGCTGAATTATGACACTATCCACCTACAACTTTTAAAACTTGCTCTTTAGTCTTTATCCTCAGCATTTCAAGGCTGTGCGTAGGTGCAGATTGATTTTTCCCCTTCGGTGATACATAATTTTTTTTTTTCTTTTCTCTCCACTAGGTGTCTAGTGGGCATTTGAAGCTATACTTCTAATTTTCCACCTTGAGCCACTTCCCTTACTGTCATCCTCATTTTAATTAGTGACAACTTGATCCTTGCAGTTGCTCAGAAAATGTTTTTAAGTCTTGTTTTCTTCTCTTTTTCCCCGTGACCCAGATTGAATTCATGAAGAAATCGGGTTGTACCCTCACGAGTGGTGTAGTTCATCACTTTCGTGGCTGCTCACACCGTCTAAGCCACCACCATTTACTACCTAGACTTTTTTCATGCTCTCTCTTTGCTCCCTGCTTCCCGCCTTGTCTTCTCTGTCCTCCACTCAGAAGCCACGGTGATGATTAAACACAGTCAGACCGTGTTGTTTCTTTGTTCGACTCTGTGACCATCTCCACATCTTAGTATTGTAAAAGCTAAAGTCTTTATGGCCCATTGTGACGCCCTATGTGCTTTATCATCTCCTCATCCCCACTGCCCTTCCTCCACTCCAACTTCGTGGGCCCCATTACGCTCCTCAAATAGGCACCATGCTCTTCGCTTTATGTGAACTGGGTCTTCCGCTTAGAACACTCTTAGCCCGTGCAGCTTACCTGTTTGACCATAGCACTTTCTTTTCTCTATGAGGACTACTGCGATCATCACATGACTGTCCTGTCACGGCGGTCCCCTTCTTCACTTTATAACACTGTTCATCTTTTAAATTTCTAACAACTTACTAATTTATATGTTTCCCATGTGTTTTCTGTTCTTTGACTAGAATGCAGCCTCTGAGTAAAGCACTTTGCTTTCTGTCTAGTTCTGTATCCCAAGTACCTAGAACAGGATGACCACAAAGGAGATACACAACAAATGCCTGCTATATGACAGGTGAGTTGATACATGAATTTTTGTTAATATAGCATTGTCACATACATAGTACAATACAGCATATGTATTTTTATGGAATAGGAATACAGTGAAATGCAGTTATAACACAAAGCCCATTTGCTGGGAATGGGTCAAGAAACTGGTCCAGCCACATAACAGAAGCTTATGCAGAACAAAAAGGAACAAGGTATGGACATACAGAAAAACATGGACAATTATCAGAAACATCAAGAGAAGCCAGCTTTTAAGAAACTGCATTGAGTACTTTTATTAATGTGCTTTCCTGTTGCTGAGACACAGTGCCCATCACCCACAACTTAGAGGAGGAAAGGTTTGATTTGCCTGTGGAGATCCCAGCTTAGGGTCAGCAGGCTGCAAGATAGAACCCTCATGCCGGAGAGAACGGTGAGGCGAAGCTGCCTAGTCCTTGGTGGTTAGGCTGCAGAGCACAGGAGCAGTGCTGGAGGGGAGGGACAAGGGACGATGCATAGTACTCGAGACCAGGACCCTATGCCCGCCCCAGACATGCCCAGGGCTGTGCCTTACTAATTTGGTGGGTGTTTCTTAGTCCAATGCAGTGGACGCATCAGAAAGCTGTCATATCAGGATTCATAGTCACAGGTGCACCTCTAAGCATATGAAACTTTAGAAAATCAAAACAGTAGAAGCAAAGTAGGTGCCTTAAGTCATTTTTTCCTCACTGGGACAAAGTATGCAACACCTGCAGCTTGAAAGAAGAGAGGCTTATTTTGGCTCGCAGCCTTCATCCATGGTCGGCAGGCTACAAGGCAGAGACTGAACAGCAGAGGGACGTGCTGAGGAGAGGGTGCTCAGCCCACCACAGCCAGGCACAGGGGTGGGCCCTTCCGCAGCACACCCCCGGCGACCCATGGCCAATGTGGTCCACCTCCTACCAGAGCACATTCACCTCCTGAATTCGTCAACCTGTGAGCCCACTGCTGAGGACCCCACTAAGCTTCATGCTGATGCACAGAAGTCCTGGACCTATGGCAGGTGCCCTGTCAATTCTCAGTGGATGATTTGATTGCAGCAGAAAAGGCACCCCAGCCAGTCTGTTAGTTGCCTAGGGAATAGTTCCTGTTATAGTTTCTGTTGCCACTGTCTCCTAGAAATTGCTGGTCACTCTAATGCATGTTGTAAAAACCAATCCAAGACAGCCGAGTACTCTGCTTCTTGCTTGCAACCCGGTGAAAACCTCCCTCCTGAGCCTCTGGGCCTGAATTGTTAGGGATGACTGATTCCCTGTAAGTTCCCATCCAGCACTGACAAATCTGCCTCCAACTCCCGGGTGTCATTTCAGTGTTTCTGCTGGTCATGGCAGATGATTGTTTAGTAGAGAGCTGTGTGTAAAAACTAAAGTATGCAATCACTGATGGATTTGATAACTCCTCCTGCTCTTCCTCCTCTTCCTCTTCCTCCACCTCCTTTTTCTCCTCCTCCTCCTCCTCCTCCTTCTTCTTCTTCTTCTTCTTCTTCTTCTTCTTCTTCTCCTTCTTCTCCTTCTCCTTCTTCTTTCTTTTCCTTCTCCTCCTCCTTCTCCTTCTCCTTCTCCTTCTCCTTCTCCTTCTCCTTCTCCTTCTCCTTCTCCTTCTTCTTTCTTCTCCTCCTTCTTCTCCTTCTTCTTCTTTGACAGTCTCACTATGTATATCAGGCTGGTCTTGAGCTATGTGGCTCAGGCTGGCCTTGGACTGGTAGCAGGTCTCTTGCCTCAGCCTTCCAAGTGTTAGGATTAAAGGTTGGGTTTAATATATCTTCTTGCTATGGAATCAACATTCTGTTATCAAAATCATTATATATATTCACAGAAGCAGTTTGTTTCTCCACACTCGAGGTTGCTGTCACTAACAAGATAGTATCAAATGCTTATTTTTCTATTTATCATGCTTCAATGGAGTGCCCTTCTTGTGCCACACAGATGCCTTGTTAGTGTCCAGGGATGGGCGTGATGGGTACTAAAACAATGACTGAGACTGAACTTTGAGCAATTGTTTTGTGTGAGTGGAGCAGTGATTATTAAAGATGTTCCCTGAGGACTTTTCTCTGTAAATTTTGGTCAGGAGCTTAAAGGTGATTAATTTTGTAGTAGTTATCAGAGTTTTAGGTGCTACTTAGATACTTTGTTTTACTTAGGACTTAAAGTGCAGGCACTTTTCCTTCTCGAGTAGAGGGGAAGTTTTGAGAAAAGGGAATTCCAAGGCCACTCCCTTTGTGGTCTTTATTTTTCCAGATCTTTATTTACTTTCCAAATGTCAGCTCCGTCACACAATAAGCACAAGTGAGCCTCACCAGGCTCTGGGCAGGTATCACTGAGGGCATGGCCCAGGGAAGGAATTTGGTTAATCCTGTTAGTTTGAGTGAGGGAAACTCAGGAAATTAATCATATAAAAATATGAGAACAATAGGAAAGAAAAGCTTGTCCTACAGGTTTGTTTCCAGTTCTGCCTCTTGGTGGAATGTGTTCGCGTCTTCTACCACTGCTGAAGGTAACTAGGAAATCCCAGGCCTGATTAACGTTACTGCTGCCTTGCAGAATTGTCCAATGAAAGGACTGGTAAACACTTAGATGCACCTGCTGTAGGGTAATATTGAAAAAAGTAAACACTAGTTACACATCCCAAATTTTAGCTGAAAGTGTAACATCCCCATAAACTTCTATTTGCTTTTGGAAAGTCATATTTTCCTGAGAAGGCTGCCTTTTACAAAACGTAGGCAACTTTAAAAATAT
>NW_004524600.1:17758049-17762267 GCF_000260255.1 Octodon degus
TTTTTAAAGGTAGTAAAAACAACTAGGTGAATACGTAAGCATCTTTGCTTGCGTTGTTTTTCATTTCTGAGATGTGAGTTATGTGTGTTCTTTTTACCTGATTATTAGAACTTCTTGTGTTAGAACCATTCTTATCACTTTAAAAATTGCCCTGCACCAACTCTGTCAGGGCAAAGAGAGAAGGCTGTTTTCCTCATTTTTGAAATCTGATAACATTAGGAGGAAAGAAAATAATTGATTAAAATGATGCTTTTAGATAATGTGAGTTTCTGTTGTTTCTTCAGACCATTGTGTCTAGAAAACAAACTTATAACTTTTTTTTAAAAAACTCTGTTTGGAAAATTACTTAGTGTTAATTCATTTCTCTTACATTAGAAAAAGGTTTGCTATGGCTGTGATTCCCATCATTTGTGGAAAGATTACTAATTGATTGTCTAAATCTCTATGGCCATGCCCAGAAACAAAGGTGTCAATTAATTTAAGTTTGATGTGCTGGTCCACAGCCACTTTGAGCTCCTGTTGACTCCCAGGCCTGACAATCTCCTATCATACAAATACACTGATTGCTGGAAGGAGGAATTCTAAGTAATCCCTTCAATTTCATTCCTTTCTTTCAGTAAATGAATAAATCACAGTTCTTGCAGGAGTTGAAAAATATTTAGACTATTCAATGAAAAACTTAGGAAATGTCATTCTTCTCTAATTTTAGGAGGGTTTAATATACGATATTCTTCGGATTCCAACACAGTATGAGTTCATGGCAGCAGACTGACTAGTGGTGCGCTAGAGGCAGGGCACACAGATCGAAAGCCAAATTTTCAGTTTCAAAGAACTTTGCAAGCCAAGTTGGCTTCGATTTTGTTAGATGTTTGGTAGCTTTTTCCAGCAGACGTTGTGGGAGTCTTTCTAGTATGGTAATCAGCAAACAGCACAAAGCATAAGTGGATCTTGTGCTTTCTTCTCTGACTTCCAGCCCCAAGCAGGGGCTAAGTGTTTACCAGGGCATCCTGGGTAGGAGAGATCCGCAACACAGAGCCAGCTGTGATCAGTGGGATCAGTGCTCCAAAATTCACCATAGATGACTTCCTCTGACTTAGGTAGTGGCGCTGATCTTGCTTGGTGTGTTTATAAACTCCCAGCAAAGGGGTAAGTATGCAGAGAAAGGTCCAGATTTTTCAGATGGCACTGAATCCTTCGAGTTTTCAAGTATAAAGCCATGAGAATAACACCCAGCATTATTTGTAAAACTTTGTGAGTTCTATAGATGAACGTAAGGAAACTTGGGGGTAAATTATCTTCAAATGCCCTTGTTAAGTGATAGTTCCTGACCTTTACCTTTTGACCTCAAAATGAAATTTAGGGATTGCTGTAAATCTTTTCTTTGTTCTGTGCCCAGTAACCTAACTGGTTAGCTGTGCTAAAAAGGCTAAACTCTGAGTCCCAGCAGAAGTTCTGGAAGCAAAACAACTATCCCACCCTTTCCCAGAAGCCTCAGCTCACATTTCCTACAGTTTGGGGATGTGCCTCAAGGCCAATGGCCTGGACTGGGGGAGTTTCCGAGAAAGCTATATAATCTAATCTGGGCTTGGAAGAACCTCAGATAAAAGCTACAGGTGACCTGGGCTAGCAAGTCTCCAGAGGTCTTGTCTGAGTAAGGCATATTAGTTGATATTTCAGCAAGTCCTGAAAAGTTCAAATGATAGAGCTCCTCCTTGGTGTTTGAAGATAATAATTTGTAGGGGAAAAAACTCATCATTGTTTCTGAAGGAAAAGAAGGAATGATAGCAAAAAGTATTATATCTCGAAGTTCAGCTTTTAGCAATTTTAGAGATTATTATATTTAAAACATATATTATAATGTGCAAGCCTTACTAGGCATTTCGTCTAATCAGTGCTGTCTTTTACCAGTTAAGTCTGCCAGCTGGAGGAATAGTAAGACATTCCCCACCTTCAACATAGGTTTACCATTTTGTTTCATAAGAGCACTTACAGCAAAGAAATGCAAGAGCCAGCTGTTAGAACTGCCGACTTCAATGCCGGAGAGCCCAGGTGGCTATACTCTCAAAATAGAAGATCTGTGAACTTCCCAAGAGGATTAATTTTCTTGTACTAGTTAGAGCTCACCTTTTGGCTAAATCTCAGTAACACCAGCTCTCTGGGAGGCAGAGGCAGGCCCAGCAGCCCAGCCTGGGTAGTTTAGCAAGACCCTATCTCAAAATACCAAAAAAGGAGGGTTGGGGTAACTGGGGACGTAGCTTGTGCAAGCGCCCTGGATTGAATCTCTAGTATTAAAAATAAACATCAGAGTTCTTGAGCTGGGGATGCTGCTTACTTAGCACGAGCTGGTAGGACCTTAGGTTAGGTCCACAGCACAGAGAAAACAAGACAAAAGGGAACCAAGCCCCCCAGATATTCTTAAGCCAGAAATAGGCAAAAGGATTTTTCTTTCCTCCCTTCATTCTTCTTGCTTTCTTGCCTTCTTTGTAGGAGTGTGATACTGGGGATTGAATCCACGACCTTTACAAGAAATTAAAATCCCAACCCTTTTTAATTTTCACTTTGAGATAGGGCCCAACTATATTGGTAAATTGTCCAGGATGGGCTAGAACTTGAGACCCCTGTGCCTCAGCCTCTTAGAATGTTGAGATTTCAGGTCTGTGCTGTCTCGCCTGATTTGGTATTTTAAGGGAAAGGATCTACCCTATAACAGAGAGTGAGTTATTTGTGTGTGAGAAAAATACGACAACTTGCTTAACTATGATTCAACAGACAGGCAAGAGTCTTTTTTGCTTTTTTTATTAGTGTATATTTGCAGTACATAATGACCACAATCATGTGGGGAATTGGTACTCATACACACCTAATTCTTTCTATGTCTCCTTCCCTTCTCCCCTCCCTCCCCCCAACTCTTGGTTCTCTTCCCATTTGACAAAGCTTCTCTGCTTATGCCTATGTTCTTGTGAGCATTTCTACCTTTTGTTTTGCTCTTCACTTATAATCTGAGTTTCTTGTGTAAGAGAAATCATGTGATATTTGAGTTTGCGAGTCAGATTTATTTCACTTAACACTATGGAGCCAAGGTGCATCCATTTCCCTACAAATGCCTTAATTTTATCTTTCTTTATACTGAGTAAATTTAGCTATTATGAGTTGTGCATTTTAAAGACAAGCTCTACATGACCTTAATAATAAAAAAGTTAGAACAATTTTTATGTTTAAAGTATTATGACTTAAAGTATATTATAAATCTACCTAACTACCCATCTAGAGAGAGAGTCCCCAAAATACTAAAGTTATCGAGCCATCGTGAGATTCATTCGCGTTCCCTTTGGCCTCTACAGTTATAAGAGGAGCTCAGGGAGGTGTCCGTGAGATCCGGGACATTCCTTAGTCCAGCGACGTGCTGCTTGGGTCCGCGCGGTCACTGAGGTTGCTGCGCATGCGTTCTCGACTTCTTTTCTAAGGGCCGGCAGTGTGGTGGGTTTTCTGAGACATATGACATCCTCTAGGGTCCCCCAGATAAGGGTAACATCAGCTGTTGAAAAACACACTTTTTTATTTTTCTGAAGTGTTTGGGTTCTCTCTGTCTCTCTGTGCAGTTTTTTGAAAATTCAGAGTTGATTGGGATAAACTACAGAACAAAAGCTAGCGTAAGTTACCTAAATATATTGCAATTTTACTGTATTTATTTATTTTTTAACCTTTTACTGAAATGTGTACATTCAGAAAGATGCACAAATCATAGTGTACAACTGACTCATAAAAGCGAACATGTATGAAACCACTGCTCCTATTAACCCAACATCCACAACTATGTTGAATTTGATTATTCATCAAACTAATCACGTGTAATGGCTGTGTATTTATTTACATTCCCATGTTGTTGTTGTTGATTGTGACGGGGTCTCACTGCATAGCCCAGGCTGGCCTCGCGCTCATCGCCATGGCCTCTCCAGTGCTGCGACTGGCGGTGCGCACCACATCTGGGTATGTGTATCATATTTTTAAGAAAATTGAGATTGAGTAGGCTAGCATTGTAGGGCTTAATCCAAATATTAGAGGGCAGCGCGTTTGCAGCACCTTACTTTGGAAACGCCGAGAGGTGAGCTCCCAGGCGCTGGCTGTGCTCGTCCACTTCGCGCCTCGCCCTGCATTCAGTTTCTCAGGCCAACCGAAAGCCATTCATGCCGGGAGGCTTTTTTTTTTTTTTTTTTTTTT
>NW_004524600.1:17762367-17767222 GCF_000260255.1 Octodon degus
TCTTCTTTTTTTTTTTTTTTTTTTTTTTTTTTACCAGGAATCAAACTCAGGACCTCGCACTTGCCAGGCAGGTGCTGTGCCACTGAGCTATATCCCTGGGTCCTCATCGTTCTTTTTTATTTGCTTGCTTGGTGTCCCATAGACTTACCCCCATGCCTATCTCCAGATGTGTGGGGTTCTTTTCCAAGTATTGTCTTATGTTTAAGACATTCAGACTGAGCCTTGGCTCCCTCGGCACCAGACACCGGGTTTTCTTTTAGTTTCTTCTGGAGATGAATCTCTGCATTGGGGACTTCCACACCTTTTTGGCCCTTCCTGGACCCCTTCTTTTGGTTTTGAGAAAGGCTCCTGGGTCCTATAATTTTCTGAGTCCTTGTATTAGAAAGTGCCTTTCGTGGCTTCATGCTTGGACAGCTCCAGAGCAAGCATGCTTGCGCTCAGCGTTGGCCTCCACCACCACCTCCAGTTAATTGTGATCACCATCTTCCACTAGGTAGAAGGCCTGCTTTCCTGCTTTCTAGGAAACAGCCTTTAGTGTACCCCCAAAAGACTTTTGAACAATTCTCACATAAGATCTTAACTTTGACCTGCCTTCTTGCAGCAGCCAAAAAACCATTTTATGAAAGCTTTAAAGTTTTATGAGTAAGTAGACTAATTTTAAAAATAGGTTTACTGTGATAGTCATGTGCTGACATTTTTTAAGAGTCACATTGAAAGTATGCATTGAATCATCATAGCTTTTCCTTGTCGTTGTGTTTTTATTTTGAAGGTGCATGTCTTTGGGGTACAGATCCTGGAGGAATTTTGGGGTGCTGCAGACTGAGGGGTGACTTTTCACAAATTAACCCAGATGTGAGAATCACCTCCTGTGTGTTGTTGTTGGCAACAACAGTGATTTCCATGTCTCATATTCTGCATCAGTAAAATCAGAATCTTTGGGAAGAGGTCTCAGAATCAGCAAACATTCTAGAAGATTCTCTTTAAAATTTATTTATAAACACCTGCTTGCACTACGTGCTGTTTACTTTCCTTGTGTGGAGTTGTGGATGTACAGACCTCTTCTCCATTTCTGTCTTCACCCCCCCCCCCATCTCTTGATTGCTTTCCCACTTGAGAAAGCTCTCTCCCCACTTTCCACTGCCTGTCCTTTGTTTTTCTCTTTATTTATAGCTTGGGCTTCTCACAGAAGGGAAACCATGTGGGACAGAAGCTGGTGGCTCTCATTCATTACCCTTGACATCATGGCCTCAGTGTGCACCCACAGTCCTACTGATGGCTGGAGTTTGCCTTTCTGTGTGGCAGAGCAGTGCTGCCCGGTGTGTGAATGCCACATTTTCTTTCTCCACTCATCTGTTGAGGACATATGGCTGCTTCCAAGATTTAGCTTTTATGAACTGTGCTGCTATAAGCATGGGTTGTGTGCATCACTGCAGCGTGATGTTACTCTGGGTCAGATACCTGGAAGGGGAGTAGCTGGCCCAAATGGAATTTCTAAATTTAGCTTTTTGAGTAATTTCTGTGCTAATTTCCATAGTGCTTATACTGGTTTATATTCCCACGAACAGTGTAGATGACCCCCCATCAGCCTTATTATTATTATTCTCTGATGTCTTGGTAAAGGTCGTTCTTTCAGGGAGGGAGTAAGATGGAATCTCAGTGAACATTCTTCAAGTCAGGCCCTTCCTTTGGGAAATAAATTATAAGTGAGTGTTTCTCTAGCCCCATGTACCTTTTTTCTTTACTTGAGGTAAAAGTTACAAAGTGTCCAGTTCTGTTCTGTACCAAGCAGCCTGTTGAATTTGGCCATTCCTGTGTACTACTCAAGAGTGAGTAAATACTCCTATGGTCAAGTACAGTTTTGAAATTCTAGCAGAATCTCCTTGCCAGAAATCCTTTTTTCTCTTACATATAGTTTGTTGATATTATAAAGCACCAAAATAATTCATTTTTAGCAATCAGGTTTGAAATAAGATTCGTTACAAGCAAAGGTACCACATGAAAAGGTAAGGAACTGTCAGCTGAATGTCAGCTGCCCCCAGGGAAAGCCCACAGTCTCAACTTGACGCCTTCTAGAAGCTTCCTGGGATGCCCTTCTAATGGTTGGCTGCATGCTGATTGCTTAACTGAGGACCCAGAGCCAAAATACAAAGCAGTAGGTGAAAGCAGGTGTTTAATAACAAGTGGGCGGAACTCCAAGAAAAAAGACTGTAGTAAAATACATTTACTAAGGAGAGGAGGAGGCCACGCCTTGGCCTTTTCTCTTACAGAAATGTAGGCGGAATTTTCGGCAAAGTCGCAGAGGAAGCAATCATTTATTTAAAATTCTTTTCATATGTTCTTTTTTGGGCAGTGTTTGGCTTTTCATTTTCGCCTCCGTGCTTCAGGGGTCTTTCTTTTCAATTTTGTGCCTATTTGTAGTGCGGCGCCTGGTGTGAAGCCAGTCACACTCAGTCTTAATTGGCATCTCTTGAATAGCTTTTTTCTAAAGACGTTGCCAGCCTCCCATTGGAAGGCCGTAGTTTGGCCTCTGCAGTGTGCAGCGGGTGTCGGAACACTGGCCAGCCTGCGGCCCCCACCTCAGAGCCAAACATCTATGACAGCGGCCCTGCAGCTACCAGGCTGTCTCACCGGTGATTCCAGATTGCTGTTACCAGTGCCTTCTATTCATGGGATTTCATGTTTTTGAAAATGCCCTGTGTTCGGGAAAGCTAACTTGTGCCAACCTGCCGTGTGCTTCTGGAAGGCCCTGGTGAGGGCGAAAACTTGGAATTAACTGGCACGAATTCCCAGGGCCCAGGGCATGTGAGTCCTGTTGGCCTGGGGGTGAGCCTTGCACTCATTTTTCTGGGACTTATTTTTTACATTTTCAAGATGTTCTATTTATTATTTTCTATTAGCCCATGTTTGCAGTGCGCAACGCTGCATTCCTTGTATGGAGCTGGTGCAAGACACATGACATGTCTTAATTCCTTTCTTCATAAACTTTCCCTTCTGTTCCCCTTCTCTTGATCCTTTTCTCCTTTGAGAAAGACATCTCCCTACTTACCTTTGTTTCCCTTTTAGTTTGCTCTTTACTTGTCCTTTGGGTTTCTGGTATAAAAGAAACCGTGTGATATTTAAGCCTGTGTGTGATTTTTTTTTTTAACCTAACTTTATTGGTACATCCATTTTCCTACAATCATTCAAGTTTATCTTTTTTTTTTTTTTTTTTTTTGACCCAGTTGTGTCCGTATGTGGCTGGTGAGGGTTCACTTGCTTGGAAAATACTTGATTGCCAGTTTTTGTTTTGAAACAACTGGAAAAGAATAAAAGTAAACACGAAATTTTAAAAAGAGTTTAGAAATGTACATTTTTCAGAAACAGCATCTCCTACTGCCATCCAGAATACTGGAAGACACACAGAGTTCACTTTCTAGGCAGGGTGCTTTAGCTTTATAGAGCCACTTCGAAGTATTCATAGGAGACCCCTTTAAAGAAATGTTACTCTCCCTCTATGAAGTGGCGGAGTGGGAGTGACATAGAAAGCCATGTGACATTTTCCTTCCACCTTCAGCGTATGAGTCAGTAACCTCACATGCAGTAGGAAGTCCGTCTGTCTTCCAGGGCTGCCATAACTGGTGCGGCAACCCGGTTGGCACACACCACAAGTGTGCCCTCTCATGGTTTGAAGCCTGGAAGGCCAAGGTCAGCTGTTGCCAGGGTCGGTGTCTGGGAGGTCTCCTTCCTTGACCTGACAGGGCCACCTGTGTGTCCCCACGTGGCCACCCCTTGACCACACATCTGAGTCTGGATTTCCTCTTCTTAGGACAGTGGTCGCAATAATAATCTCATTTTACCCTAAATGCCTTTTCAAAGACCCCATGTTAAACACACTCTCCTCCTGAGGTACCAGGGACCTCTGTGTGTGAGTTTAGCAGGAGAGTGAGAGACAGAATTCAGCCTGTAGCAGGCTTTAAAAGCAGGGTTCAAATCAGGGCCCATTAGCCATAACTGCATTGGATCTGTTAGCTTCTTTCTGGCTTTTAAAATTTAACTCCTTAACGCAGCATATCACCTCTTCCCCACTCACCCGAGCTCTGTCATGTATTCCATAGAAGTGAGTAAGAGGCATCACAGATGACGCTCAGCAACGGGAGTTAACTGGTGTTGCTCGATACTGTCACTTAGGAAGCGGAGCGTAGGATGAATGGAGAAAGAAAATGTAGTATTACATAGAGTGGAGTACTGCTCTGCCCTACAGATAAACTTGAGTCATTCGTAGGAAAATGGATGTATTTGGAGATAAGGTTAAACGAAATAAATTAGACACATGAGCTTAAATATCATATGATTATTCTTATAGGAGAAGCCCAAAATATAGATAAAGAGCAGAATAGTAGATACAGTGATGGGAAGCAGGGACATAGGGCTTTCTCAAAGGGAAAGGGGATGAAGGGATGGAGGAAAGGGAGGAAGAGAAGAGGGGAGGGAAGAATTGAGATGTGTTGTGCGTGTGACCAACTCCCTACAAGCAACATGTTGCTATGTGCTGCAAATATGTACTCAAGAAATAAAAGCCAAGAAGAGCTATTAAGAGTAGGCTGAGGCTCACCATATGTCATCAAAGAAGACCTTATTTTTAATTTAATTAATTAATTTATTTTTTTTATTTAGTACAAGGTGTTCAGGATCTCACTACACAGATTGAACTCATAGTGATCCTTCTGTTTTCAGCCTCCCAAGCGCTGGGATTACAGTCCCAGTGGCCCTCTCAGCATGCCTCAGGGGCAGGGCCAGCACAGCACCCCAGGGATGGAGCCCTGGTCCCTGAGTCTGCATAAGCAGGCACTTTAGTATGCAAGACTACATATATATA
>NW_004524600.1:17767322-17780428 GCF_000260255.1 Octodon degus
CACCCCGGCCATGGGCCAGACCGCGGTGTCCACGCTGTCCCCGCAGCCCGGCAGCGGTGAGTGCGCGAGCCGGACAGGCCGGCCGGCTCCGGGCGGGAGAGCGGACCCCGGGGCGAGGCCTCCGCGTCGGGGCGCCGTGCCGGCCCGGGCTCGGCTTTGGGTTTGATCCAGATTTCTTTCTGAGCCAGAAACTTCCGAGAAACGCCATTTGCGTGCGTCTCGCTGGGGTTTTAAAGAACGCGAAAGTCGGAGAGCGGGAGCGTGCCGGGGCTCTGCCTCTCCGCCCCGCGTCCGAGCAGATCCCGGGGCTCGGGGCTGACTCCGGCGGTGGCGCCCCTGGAAGCCTCCCCTGCCCCGGCGGCGGGAAGCCGAGCGCGCAGCTGCCCGCAGGCCCGGGGTTCCTGGGGGTCCTTGTGTGTGTTAGACTCGCGGGCTGGGAAGTCCTGGGAAGCCTGTAGGTGGTCCGGTTCCCGTGGGCTGAAGGTCGTGCTAGGGAATCGTGCACGACGTTTGGGGTGGTAATGTTCCGTTAAAGTTTCTTTTCCCCATGTTCTCAGCAACAAGTAAAAGGGAGGAAGGTACGCAGGACTAAACAACTGTTTGCTGGCATTCCCTGTGATTAGCTGGTGAAGTAAAGAGGTATTTCGGTTATTTTTGCATCGACGCTTTAAAAAAAAAAACCCTCCAAGCGATCACTTACGTTGTTCATTGAGATAGGTGATGTACTTTTTAAATTGTGTAGACATCCACAGGGTCTTGCTGAAAGGAAATGACAGGGACCAGAGGAACGTTTTTAATCTGCTCCAGGATGTCTAACTAGCTAGCATTCTACCACGCGCCCCCACCCCCAGCACTCCTTGGGTTGTTTACGGTGCACAGCGTCACCGGGGGAGCATCATTTTATTGAAGTTTATATGAATGCCACAGAAGACAGGTCCTTCTGCAAAGGAGAGCGACCAGAAATCGAAAACCTATTACAGATCTTCCTTTCCTGGTCATGATGTGGTTCTTACAGTCTCTGGAAGGCAGAGACTTCATGTTGGTGGCTTTGAGGAACTTTGGAGGATGTTGATTAGAGGTATAAATTTTTTAACAATGGGTGAAAATAAGGTTTGATGTCCTTTGTCTTACTTGAAAGCAGAGTGAGATCTTTCATTTCAAGCAAGAGTTATGTTTTTACCTTTCTGCACCAGCAACGATAGAATTAAATTATTATTCCAATACAGCTGATATGCAAGAGTCGTTTTTGCAATCCAGCAGGTATTTGGGTATTTCTGAGTTTACTTCTGATGCCACAAAATATTAGAGTAACAGAGAATGACTTTTACCTTTATGAAAATCAAGGAATATTCTATAAGTAATAAGAAGAATCCTAAAATGTAACTCTTACCTCTTACCCAGTACAGCAGAAAATACCCAGAGTGTTGTAGTTTCTCATAAATGATATTAGAGATTGTGTAATCCATTTAGATGGAAAGTGATTTAAATAAAAAGTTGTGCTTGATAATAGAAGCAAAGATACATACACCACGGATAATGAGTTTTGTTGTGCTAGATATGGAGTGACAGTGGCTGTGGTGTCTGAGACAGTGTTGTAGAAGCGAAAAACTGTCTTAGGATCGCTAGGTCTGTTAGTCATGCCATTTCCCGGAAATTTCACCATCCAAAACTTTTGATTCCAGATGAAAACCAACACCAAAATAACATGTGGTCAGTTGTATATGAGTGTATTCTCGGAGTCTGGGCATGTCAAAACTGCTCTTTATTCTGTCCTCTCCTTCTTAGCTTTTACCTTTGGCTTTGTAGATGGCGTGAAGATTTTGGATCTGTTTGTTCTTAGCTGTCTCCAACAGTAGTTAAGACTGGAGCCTGGAGTGGCTGGTGGGGATTACAGTGTCGTCGATGGCTCTCCTCTGCAGTGCTTATTAGAGGAAACTATCTGTTTGAGTCTGAGAAATCAATAGCACAGAGCCCAGTAGTTTATCCTTATCACTCATGCTGAGCTTTCCTAAAAATCTTCATTGTATCCAACAGTGAACATGTGTTTTCCTCTTTTGATAAGGTTCTCTTGAGCCTTTCCGTGTAGGGCTGCCACTATTTCTCTGGGCTCTATGTGCTATTAATAGTTATTTCTCAAGCAGTAACATTAGTATTTCTTTTTAAAAACAACTTTTGTTAATTCATATACCAGAAAACTCAGGCACTGAAAATGTATGATTCATTATTAGTGTAATCGCAGTATTGGGTAAATACCTATCCCTACCTATTCTCTTGCGCTTTCTACCCTAATTAAACACTAATCTGCTTCCTGTTTCTATGTACCCTAATTAGACACTAATCTACTTCCGGTCTCTGTTTGCTTTTTTTGAGTATTTATTTTATTTTGTATTAGTACATATTTACAATACATAAATACATTCACCATGGGGGAATATATATATATATATATATATATATATATATATAATGTGTATATATAGTATCTTAATCTATCTTACTTATTTTGAGCATTTTGTGTAAATGGAAATGTGTTTTATGGCCTCTTTCTTTCAATTGGTATGTTTTAAGGGTTATTTATATTATAGCACAAATCAGTACCTCAGTTCTGTTTATTGCTAAGTAATATTTCTCTATATGGGCAGGCTATGTTTTATTAATTCATCAACGTTAGTTCTACTTTTCCGGCTGTTATGAATAATGCTGCTCAGAACTTCATGTGGAGGTTGTTGGTAAAGATAGGTTTTCGTTGCTGTTGGCTATGTAATTAGGGGTCAAATTGCTGGTTTGTATGGCAGCTAATTCTACAGTTCACCTTTTAAGGAACAACCAGCTTCTAAAGTGGCTGCCACACACTTTACAAGTGTTACAATATTTTCACATCCTTGTCAACATTTGCTATCATCCTTTTTTATTACAGCCACGCTTGTATATATTAAATTGTATCTCATTGTAGTTTTGGTCTGGTTTTCTATAATCATGTGACATTGACCATCTTGTCATATGCTTATTCCCCTTTTTATGTCTTCTTTGGGAAAATGTCATAGTCAAGAGGCTTTGCCTAATTTTAATTGAGTCACTTACTGAGTTTTAAGGGTTCTTTATAAACTGAAAGTTCCTTATCAGGTATATGATTCATAAATATTTTCTCCCATTCTCTAGGTTATAATTTTAAATTAATACGATTTATGGCTCAGAATTTTAAAATTTTGATGATGCCCTGTTTAGTTTTTATTTTGTTATTTGTTTTTGGTGTCATTTTGAAGAAATTGTTGTCTAAGAAAACAAAACCCAAGAAAATTTATGTGTATATTTTCTTCTAGGCATTCTGTAATTTTAGCTCTTACATTTGAATAGCTTTTAGTTTTTAATGAATGGGATCATGTAGAATTTCAAGCTTCATTCTTTTGTGCCTGGATTCCAGTTGTTCCAGCATTCGTGTATTTGTTGCAAAGAGGATTCTTGCCCCACTGAACTGTGTCGGTACCTTTGTGGAAAATCCATCAACTGAATGTGTAAGGGTTTATTTCTAGATTCTCAGTCAAATCGCATTGCCTATTCTTTTGCTAGTATTACATTGTCTAGAACTGTAATAGCTTTGTAGTGTGTTTCCAGACTGGGAAGTATCAGTCTCCCAATTTTGTTTTTCAATATAGTTTTGGCTATGGTGTCTCCATTGTATTGCCATTTAAATCCTATAATCAGCTTGTCAATTTCTATTTTTTCAAAAGCCTGCTGAGACCAATAAGGATTCTGTTAAATCAGTAGTTCAGTTGGGATAGCATTACCATCTAACAATATGAAATCTTCTAATCCAAGAAAAAAGATGTCTCTACTTAAATAAATCTTTCGACATTTCTTTCTATAGTTTCATAGTTTTCAGTATATGGATCCTGTTTTCTTTTGTGAAATTTATCCCTAAGTATTTTGTAGCTTTCAATGCTATTTTATTTTATTTTTTATGTATTTGGTACAGAGTCCCATTACACAGCTCAGACTTGTAGTCATCCTCCTGTTTTCTTTTTTTTTTTTTTTAATTTTATTTATTTATTTATTTATGTGTGTGTGTGTGTGTGTGTGTGTGTGTGTGTGTGGCCAGCTCAGCCCACCAGGGGGTGGGGCTGGCTGGCATGTGGTGCTGGGGGATTGAACCGTGGTCCCTGCGCTTCGCTGAGCTTGTTCTAAGTAGGTGCTTTAGACCACTGAGCCATCTCACCAGCCCATCCTCCTGTTTTCAGCTTCCCCTGTGCTGGGATACATCTCAGTGGCCAGCTCAGGGATTCGAACCCTGGTCCCCGCACTTGCCTAAGCAGGCGCTTAGTCTGCTGAGCTATCTTACTGGCTGTCTCTCAAAACATATACCTTTCATGGACCTTTTGAGTTTGGGGAAGAGCTAGAAGTCACTTGTGCCAAATCTGATGAAAAAGGTGGACGGGAACACACTGTAATGGTGTTATGAGCTTTCCCTTCTGTTGGGTGATATTCAAAAGCATTCATTGTACTTTTGACCACACTTGATAAAGACATTTGTGAAAGAGGACTTTCAGAACTGCTGCAGAAAGTAGCAAGAATGGTGAGATCAGTCTGTTGGAAATAGGAGTTGGGGGTGTTTTGCAGATAAGTGAGGGACATAAACCTTAAAAACTGAAACCTTCACCATATATTTTGATCATATCGCATATTTCTTTTCCTTTCTAATAGCCCTGCCTAGAAAATCCAGATCAGTATAGATATGGCAGGAGTCAACCTTTTGTCTTGTTTCTGATTCAGAGTGGAAGACAGTTGGTCTTTCACCACTAAGTGTAACATTAACTGTGAAATTTTTATATGTCTTTTGTTAAAAAATTTCTCTGTAATTCTTTGCTTGTGATTATTATGAAAAGAATGGATTTTGTCAAAGGCCTTTTCAGCCTCCTCTGAGAGGATTGTACAGTTTTTATTCTTCATTCTATTAATGTGAGAACCTTGCAGCCCTGGAATACTGTACATTCTACTTGGGAATGGAATATAATCCTTTTTATAGAATGCTGAGCTGTGTTTTCTTGTGTTCTATTATGATTGAATCCATTATTCCAATCACAGGCATCACAAGTATATTCCCAGACAAGGTGGCTATAGTCTCTTCTGGCTTCATGCAAAAAGTAAGGTTCAGACTTCTTCTGTTTTCATTGACAAGTACAGGGCATGGTAAGACTTCATACTGTCTTTGTTGAATGAATCAACAAATATTCTCAATGAACACTTTGACTACTTGGAGCCAATGATATAAATGAGCAATGTATGTTATTTTTTATTTTATTTTTGCTCTATAACTTTGTTATTCTGGCTCCAGTGACTGCACATTGGGCTCTGACCTAGTAACAAGTGAATCAAGAGTGCAGGACCATCCTAGATACTGTGACAGAACTTTTGTCTGTGTTTTGGGTTTCCAGGTTTTGTTGTAATCTCTGTATTTGGCTTGCCCAGAATGTTTATTTCCTTGTAAACCTGGCATAGGAAGAAATCACATGAGCAAAAGTAATTTATTTTCTTTACTGAAAATAATCACGCATTCTGAAAGTCAAATAATACAGGACGGCTTGGGATAAAAATGTATGTACTTCCTCTTAGATCCTCTTGCTCCACTTTGGGATTATATTTTACATGAACAGTTTTTTAATTTCCACATAATTTTTGTTCATATATGTGCTTTTGCAACTCAGACAAGACATGCCGTATTTCTTGCTCTGTACTTTAACTCTGAACTTACTGCCTGAGGATGTGGCCGCCCTCCCTGGGGACAGGTGGCTGAAGGAGTAGAAGGTTATTGGGAATTTGGTTCCCACCCACCGCCTTGCCCAAGGGTCCTTGTGTAGTGAACATCCTCTACAGCTGAACCTGTTACATAGAATAATTTTTAGAATCTTTTTATGTCTGTATACAGAAAAAGACACCTCATTTTGATGATGAGGGCATTGGGGCATTTTTAGTTCTTTTTCTCTGAACCTATTTGTAGTCCCTGATTATTTTTGTAAGTTCTTACAGATTGGTATGTTAGCTAATTAGCTTTGTGTCTGTTACACTTCTTGGGCTTATTTGCCTTGTGCTGCAAGTTTGTTTACAGCATTCTTTCATATAAGAACTTTGAATTTTTATGGATTCAGATTGATTGATCCTTATTTCAAAGCATGCTTTCCTCAGCTGTTTTCCCATTTTGATCTCTGTAATTTATTCCAGCTGAAAATGAGAAGATTTGATGATATAAAATGTTTAAACATCTGCAGGGCAAAACAAAAACAAAGAACAACAACAGAAGAAACAAGCAAGCTCTGTCATCAGCAGGTTGAAATAGAAAATGATAAAACTGAAGAAATATCTGCATTATATATGGAAAATGATGATTGATCTCCTTGTGCAATAAGGGCTCTCAAAAATTACTAAGCACTCAGAAAGAAATAGTAAGCCCTTGGAGAGAAAAACAGGAACAGACGCAAGCATTTTTAAAATATCTGATGGTACTCCTGTGAGTTCATTATGGGTCAGGAACTGGTCTAAACACTTTACTTAAATTACCTTATTTATCCTCGCAGCATCCACATGGAAAAACAAGAAGTAATATCCCCATTTTACAAGGAAAACTAAAACCCAGGAGTTAAGTAACTTGATTGAAGTGAAGCATTAGTGACCAATTAGTTGGTAATTGAAAGTTGAAGCAGTACATGAAGAAAAGGGTATCATTGGTCACCTGTGAATTTAGCCAGGATCAAAAAGAATGATTCCCCAGACGTGCCAGTCTTGTAGTAATATAGACTGGTATAGTCTAACAGGACAGTTTGGCAGTACCTGTGAATAACCCTACACTGTGCATGCATTCAGACCCAGTGGTTACACTTCTAGAAGCATGTTGGAAAGGAACTGATGACGCACTGGAACAACGTTTATCCAAGATAAAAGCTGGAAAGAATTTAATAGTCAAATGTCAAGAGGTTGATTGAATTGAGATAGGCATGTAATAAATAAGCTGTTTTAAAAGATATAAAAATACTTTTTAAGGGTGAATTTTCATGATAAATAACATCATAATGTGAAACAAGTAAGTTTCAAAGTCATATAGTTCCATTTGGGGTTACTGCGGAAGTCACAGCCTCCTGGTGCTTGGACACCATCAAAGCCAAGGTTTCTTTGGCCCACTTCCACCTGGACCTGAACTTGAAGTCCAAGCTGCCCACGGCTGGAGTCCGTAGTGCTTTTCTCCAGCCTGTATGGACTCTGAGATTTAAGTGCGGTGGCTGTTTTTCAACCACCTGTTTTTTTTGTTGTTGTTGTTTTGTTTTGTTTTGTTTTGTTTTGTTTTTTCTTGTGAATTCCGTGATGAAAATAAAACCACTCAGTCACTCTAATAGAGCCACTGTCCTCATGGTTTAGTTTTCTTTAATCTGTTTGGATACAATGCAAATAAAAGTCACTCACTTTTCAGGAAAGAAAATGAGCAGAGGTTTGGCCGGGTCTACTTCTCTTTGGTCCATTGCTCATTAGGTCTAGTCAATGAGTAACATAGCAAATCTTTTTAGTTTACATTTATTTTATCTTCAGCAGTGTGAAAACATACCCAAAGGGCCTGGCAGGCATCACCTTTTACCTACTTAAAGGCAGTAGGAAAGTCCTATAATTAAGCCTCTTTGATTCAAGTAGAGGAAAAATTTCCAACGTGTTTTCTCACCTTGGGGGATTGGGGCTAACTGCTAGCCTATTCATAGGAGAAAAGATTAATATTTAGTGAAAACCCAACTGATGTAAAAGTGATATTGGGGTAAAAAATAGCCTTAAGAAAATAAACACCCCTGTTTCTCCTCCCACCCCCAGTCGAAGCAGGAGAACAAAAAACAAAACCGCAGCAATCCAGAAGGGAACAGCAAATAACATTACTTACCAAACGTTTGTTCTAACCATTATCATTGATATTTATAAACCATCCCTCCATTTTCATTTCAAGGGCCTGGATATTTTTATTCATCTAAACCTTCTGGCAAGTAGAACACCGCAGCCCTTAGCACTAGGGAAACTTGGCTTGCCAAAGGGAGGGCTCAGGATCTGTCTTGCTTAAGAATATCCTGGAAAGCTGTGCTTGGTGGGAGAATGTCCTGCAGATCGGCTTGTTTTATTGGGGCTTTTAAGAGGGGGAGAAGAGTGGTCTCTTTATCCAACAAGTGGCTCCCGAGCTAAAGTTATTATGCTTCAGGTGTTGGAGTTGATTCAGAGGTGTGCACCAACCTGCCCACAAGGGCCAAGCTTAGATGATGTGCAGAAACGAGTGGAAGGGAGGCACGGCTAGAGGATTATGGAGCCCAAATCCAGGAGACTGCAGGCACAGAATGGGGGCGGGTGAGGCGTGGGACCCAAGACAGAAGACACAGTCAGTGGGAATGAAGAGGTTTGGAATCAAATCAGAGACTTGTAGGGGAGGCACCTGCCTGCTGCCTGTAGCATGTTTCATGGTAGAGACAAGGCAGTACCGAGAGGCAGGTGGGAAAAGCGCACAAGGGAAGCAGAGCCCTGGACCTGGGGCCTACGGAAAAGTGGGAGTAGGGTGTCACCCAGATTGGGGTCTGCAGCTCTGCCTTTGATGCTGCAGGTTTAAATATACAACTGCTTACTTGGTAGGTTTGCTGGGACTTAGTCTGGGGCGTCTTGGATGCATATCTGAGTGGAAGCCTTGACGTCACCTCCTGTGGCATTCTGTTTTTCACTCGGTGATGCCCCGACGGCTTACTTATCCTAACCTCGAGGAGACGTCCTGTGGTTCTCCCTTTGCCCTCCGTATTGATCTGGCAAAAAGTCCTGTGCATTTTTTCTCCAAAACACTCCCTGGCGGCTACTCTTCTGCTTCCATTGCCTCCAGCCAGGCCTTGGCCATTCATTGCCCGGACAGCTACAGTGATTCCAGCTGCTCTTCTCCTTCTGTTTCAATCCTTCTGCAATTCATTTTCAGCATAACAGCTAAAGTCGTCATTCAAAATATAAATCATGTCACTCTCTTCCTCAAAACTTGCCTTGCTGCCTTCCTGTTGCACTTGGAATGAAATCCAGATTTTACAGTCTGGTCCTTCAGACTCTGCTTGATGCTGTATGATCCCCGCTCCTCTGGGTGACCTCGGCTCCTCCTCTGGGTGGCTCCTGCTCCTCTGGGTGACCTCGGCTGGCACCACTTTGCCGCAGGTCGGAATCTGCAGAGCTGGTTGGCTGCTACCTGTGGCTCCAGTTGGGGACACTGTTCAGCTAGCTCCTTACAAAGCTGGCCCCACATCCTTGCCTCGTGGAGCCCTTCCCTGCCTGCCTGTCTAGTAAAGCTGCTCACTTCTGGTCCCTCACCCCACATGTTACTCAGATTATTTTGTTCATGTTAACTGTTCTCTTCACTAGAACATAAACTCCATCGACTGAGGGACAGCATCTATGTATGTATCTCCTTATTCCTAGCCATATGCCTGACAAAAAACTCTGTCAAATAAATGCATACTTCTGCTTGCCCACGATATGCATTAGTAGAACAGTAGGAACTGAGTAGAAAAATTCACATGCATCCAACCATTGTGGAGTGGTTTAAACCAACTCTTCTTTTGTATTTCACTCCAGCCTCTACCTAGTATTTTACACTGACACTGACTAGTCTCATCAGTGCGTTGTCTGCTGTCCCCATGGTACAGAGACTGAAGATGGGCATCTGTTATCTCCCTGTCCCCACCCCTCTCTCCCTTGTCCTGGTTCACATTTTCTCATCTTCCCAGTGTGCTTACACTGTTCTCCCAAGAATTAGCTTGGCATTCCACGTAGCTATGTGAGAGTTACTGACAGCAAAGCCTTCAGAAAACCATAATTATTTTTTACTTTCCTGCATAGCATTAGTTTCCCCCATCAATCTTTTTTTTTTTTTTTTTTTTTTTTTTTTTTGTGGGGAATCAAACTCAGGACCTCGCACTTGCCAGGCAGGTGCTGTGCCACTGAGCTATATCCCTGGGTCCTCATCGTTCTTTTTTATTTGCTTGCTTGGTGTCCCATAGACTTACCCCCATGCCTATCTCCAGATGTGTGGGGTTCTTTTCCAAGTATTGTCTTATGTTTAAGACATTCAGACTGAGCCTTGGCTCCCTCGGCACCAGACACCGGGTTTTCTTTTAGTTTCTTCTGGAGATGAATCTCTGCATTGGGGACTTCCACACCTTTTTGGCCCTTCCTGGACCCCTTCTTTTGGTTTTGAGAAAGGCTCCTGGGTCCTATAATTTTCTGAGTCCTTGTATTAGAAAGTGCCTTTCGTGGCTTCATGCTTGGACAGCTCCAGAGCAAGCATGCTTGCGCTCAGCGTTGGCCTCCACCACCACCTCCAGTTAATTGTGATCACCATCTTCCACTAGGTAGAAGGCCTGCTTTCCTGCTTTCTAGGAAACAGCCTTTAGTGTACCCCCAAAAGACTTTTGAACAATTCTCACATAAGATCTTAACTTTGACCTGCCTTCTTGCAGCAGCCAAAAAACCATTTTATGAAAGCTTTAAAGTTTTATGAGTAAGTAGACTAATTTTAAAAATAGGTTTACTGTGATAGTCATGTGCTGACATTTTTTAAGAGTCACATTGAAAGTATGCATTGAATCATCATAGCTTTTCCTTGTCGTTGTGTTTTTATTTTGAAGGTGCATGTCTTTGGGGTACAGATCCTGGAGGAATTTTGGGGTGCTGCAGACTGAGGGGTGACTTTTCACAAATTAACCCAGATGTGAGAATCACCTCCTGTGTGTTGTTGTTGGCAACAACAGTGATTTCCATGTCTCATATTCTGCATCAGTAAAATCAGAATCTTTGGGAAGAGGTCTCAGAATCAGCAAACATTCTAGAAGATTCTCTTTAAAATTTATTTATAAACACCTGCTTGCACTACGTGCTGTTTACTTTCCTTGTGTGGAGTTGTGGATGTACAGACCTCTTCTCCATTTCTGTCTTCACCCCCCCCCCCATCTCTTGATTGCTTTCCCACTTGAGAAAGCTCTCTCCCCACTTTCCACTGCCTGTCCTTTGTTTTTCTCTTTATTTATAGCTTGGGCTTCTCACAGAAGGGAAACCATGTGGGACAGAAGCTGGTGGCTCTCATTCATTACCCTTGACATCATGGCCTCAGTGTGCACCCACAGTCCTACTGATGGCTGGAGTTTGCCTTTCTGTGTGGCAGAGCAGTGCTGCCCGGTGTGTGAATGCCACATTTTCTTTCTCCACTCATCTGTTGAGGACATATGGCTGCTTCCAAGATTTAGCTTTTATGAACTGTGCTGCTATAAGCATGGGTTGTGTGCATCACTGCAGCGTGATGTTACTCTGGGTCAGATACCTGGAAGGGGAGTAGCTGGCCCAAATGGAATTTCTAAATTTAGCTTTTTGAGTAATTTCTGTGCTAATTTCCATAGTGCTTATACTGGTTTATATTCCCACGAACAGTGTAGATGACCCCCCATCAGCCTTATTATTATTATTCTCTGATGTCTTGGTAAAGGTCGTTCTTTCAGGGAGGGAGTAAGATGGAATCTCAGTGAACATTCTTCAAGTCAGGCCCTTCCTTTGGGAAATAAATTATAAGTGAGTGTTTCTCTAGCCCCATGTACCTTTTTTCTTTACTTGAGGTAAAAGTTACAAAGTGTCCAGTTCTGTTCTGTACCAAGCAGCCTGTTGAATTTGGCCATTCCTGTGTACTACTCAAGAGTGAGTAAATACTCCTATGGTCAAGTACAGTTTTGAAATTCTAGCAGAATCTCCTTGCCAGAAATCCTTTTTTCTCTTACATATAGTTTGTTGATATTATAAAGCACCAAAATAATTCATTTTTAGCAATCAGGTTTGAAATAAGATTCGTTACAAGCAAAGGTACCACATGAAAAGGTAAGGAACTGTCAGCTGAATGTCAGCTGCCCCCAGGGAAAGCCCACAGTCTCAACTTGACGCCTTCTAGAAGCTTCCTGGGATGCCCTTCTAATGGTTGGCTGCATGCTGATTGCTTAACTGAGGACCCAGAGCCAAAATACAAAGCAGTAGGTGAAAGCAGGTGTTTAATAACAAGTGGGCGGAACTCCAAGAAAAAAGACTGTAGTAAAATACATTTACTAAGGAGAGGAGGAGGCCACGCCTTGGCCTTTTCTCTTACAGAAATGTAGGCGGAATTTTCGGCAAAGTCGCAGAGGAAGCAATCATTTATTTAAAATTCTTTTCATATGTTCTTTTTTGGGCAGTGTTTGGCTTTTCATTTTCGCCTCCGTGCTTCAGGGGTCTTTCTTTTCAATTTTGTGCCTATTTGTAGTGCGGCGCCTGGTGTGAAGCCAGTCACACTCAGTCTTAATTGGCATCTCTTGAATAGCTTTTTTCTAAAGACGTTGCCAGCCTCCCATTGGAAGGCCGTAGTTTGGCCTCTGCAGTGTGCAGCGGGTGTCGGAACACTGGCCAGCCTGCGGCCCCCACCTCAGAGCCAAACATCTATGACAGCGGCCCTGCAGCTACCAGGCTGTCTCACCGGTGATTCCAGATTGCTGTTACCAGTGCCTTCTATTCATGGGATTTCATGTTTTTGAAAATGCCCTGTGTTCGGGAAAGCTAACTTGTGCCAACCTGCCGTGTGCTTCTGGAAGGCCCTGGTGAGGGCGAAAACTTGGAATTAACTGGCACGAATTCCCAGGGCCCAGGGCATGTGAGTCCTGTTGGCCTGGGGGTGAGCCTTGCACTCATTTTTCTGGGACTTATTTTTTACATTTTCAAGATGTTCTATTTATTATTTTCTATTAGCCCATGTTTGCAGTGCGCAACGCTGCATTCCTTGTATGGAGCTGGTGCAAGACACATGACATGTCTTAATTCCTTTCTTCATAAACTTTCCCTTCTGTTCCCCTTCTCTTGATCCTTTTCTCCTTTGAGAAAGACATCTCCCTACTTACCTTTGTTTCCCTTTTAGTTTGCTCTTTACTTGTCCTTTGGGTTTCTGGTATAAAAGAAACCGTGTGATATTTAAGCCTGTGTGTGATTTTTTTTTTTAACCTAACTTTATTGGTACATCCATTTTCCTACAATCATTCAAGTTTATCTTTTTTTTTTTTTTTTTTTTT
>NW_004524600.1:17782754-17836139 GCF_000260255.1 Octodon degus
TAGCACGTTTCCTTTTTTTTTTTTTTTTTTGTGGGTTTTGTTTTTCTTGCCCTATGTGCTTTTATTGTTTTAGAGGTGTTTGATGCATGCAAAAAGATGCTCAAATAAGAAACTAAATAAGATGCTAGAGAAAGATAGTGTTTAAATGCCTGTCAGGGTAAAGCCAGACTGAGGATACTTTTGCTAGGCAATGGGGCCACCCCTCTGGGGCAGGTTGGTAATTCAGAGGTGATTTCTACGTGATTAACTGCATTTGTATTCTTGGCTGTTTTTGTCACATAGCACCCCTCAGTCTTCCCATGATGGTTCCTCGTCACTTGTTCAGTTTCATGGAAACTCGTAACTGGGACAGTCAGTTGGGGAGTGCCAATTGTGTGGTCATAAGAAATGGAGATGTGATATCAAAAACACGCACATGTTCTGTAGGTTAAAACTTTCTTATTTTAAATAGAACAGGTCCCTCAAGCTACTGAAGCACAAACATATTTGGTTACTGCAGAGTCTAGCAACCCTCACTCCTGCTGCACAAAGATTCAAAGCTCTCCAGTAGCCTCAGAAATTTCTTAATTTTATAGGCATCTCTGGAGCTAGGAATTTCCTAGAGTAAGTTCAGCTTTGCTGTGGTTGAGATTTAAAGCATTCCCAAAAGGTTGCCTACAGGACCCACGTTCTTTGGGGCCCTGGTCTGTTTCCAGGTAATGACGAGGCAGGCGCAGGGTGAGGGTGTGCAGAAGAAGCCCTTAGCCAACCCTCCACACTCATTAGCTGTAACTCTATGATATTCATCTTTTAAGGCATTCTGCAGATTACAATAAGATGCACATTCAATCCGAAGAAGGTTAAAAGTCACAAAACATTGGTGTTCTTCCAAGTGAGGATACTTTGCTTGGATCCAAGATCCTATTTTAGTTTCATAATTTAGTACCCTGCAGCCTGCAAATGAACTCACTATTTACAAGGGAAATAACAGTAAAAATTTAGCTAGTAATTACTTGGAGTTTCTCAGAGTCAATCTAACTGTAATTTTATTGCTGGGTACTTGGATTAGAGAAGCAGCGAGGACAGCAGGCTCCTGTTAGGTCTTAAAAAGGGAAGGATGCAGAACAAAGCTCGGCTGTTTTGATCAGGATCTCTTAGGCTGGATGACAGTGGTTCTTGTGACCAATCCTTCTAGATTTAGAGATCTATGCTGAGTTTCAAGGTGATCTTAAGATAAAAGTATCTGGGGTTCAGGAAATCCTGAAATGGAGCTTTTTTCTCTTGGTTTTGACATTAGGCATATTTGGAAACAAGAGTTAAACACAACTTCCTGTGTAAAATGCACCAAGGGCAGGCTTTTCAAAACCCAAAAGCAACAGTAGCTCGAATCTGGCCAGATCGGACAGTTCCTGATCAGATTTTCAGCGTGATTCGCTAAACATTAAGCAACAAGTCTTTTGGATAAAATGGCTTTGGGTTTCTTTCATTTTGTTCTTTTACTGTTTTACTTTTTTTTGCAGCTATAAGGGTAAAAATAAATCCAGCGACTTTCCAGCTGGTAGAAAATACAGCCAGTTCTCTCAGCCCTGTAGGTGATGCCAACAGTCTTCTTGTTCCTTCGCTTAATTCAGTGCAGTTCTGCTGTAGGTAATGGTGGCTTCCTGCGAGAGTTAGTTGGGCTTAGCAGCTCCCAACAATTGTGTTGAGGCAGGAGCACAGATACGTTTAGGGGCTGGTAGATAGAATCGACTTCTAGAAGAGTTGTAAAATATTTTTAAAAGAAGTTTCACTGCCTCAGTTGTAACAATTGATGAATAAATTGACTGTCCTGGTTACTTTTTCTCATTGCTGGGACAAAATACATGACGCCCAAAATTAAGGAAGAAAAGGTTTACTTAGTTCATTATTTTTGGAGGTTTCAGTCCTTACGTGGCTGGCTCTAAGGCTGAGTTGCACATAGCAGAGGGTAGCAGTTCTTTGCATGAAAAACAGCAAAACAGTAAGAGTAGAAAGGGAGGAGCAGCTGGGGAGCAGAGAGCAAAGATCACTTCCTTCCTTGTATTGCATTCAGGCTGTCTATAGGTGTAGCACTCACAGTAATAATCCCAGCTGCACTCACACCCATAATCCCAGAATTGGATTATGGATTAATCACAAACAAAAGAAGCTGGCCCCAGTGACTGCATGAGGCTTTGGGGGGACACCTAGACAGAAACCATAATGTCGACCTTCTATAAAGGCTTTTATTCCCTGAAAGCCTTTTCTCAGCTCCTTTTCCATGTACACGTGTCATCTCTATTAACCCTAACCGCAACCAACTGTGTGAAGGAAGAGGAGACTCTGAAAAGTTAAGTTGCAGAAGTGGAAGTCAGAGGATTAAACGGTCTTTCTGGTTTTGGGAGCCCCTGTGTTTCCTCTGTGGTCCACACAGATCTGTATATCTAATAAAATCTACTGTTTCATATTTGAAGTACTGGCGGGGGGGCATGGTAGCCATAGAATTAAACAATACCAGCCATTTCCTGCCTTCCTTGGAAGCATGTTTGCAGACTAATAGGTGCCAGCCAGCTCTCCATTCTTCTGGCCTTGGGACTGGCCTGACAGGAGACACTCAGTTCTTAGGTGAAGCATGAGATAGGACAGCCAGTGTGGTCCGTTTAGGTGGAGCCATAGCTTATTGCTGGTTGCCCGTCAGTCTTAAAGAATCATTCCTAGTACTTAAACACGTGACATTACATAGCTCTTTGCCACCGCAGCATTAGGCTGGTACATGGAGTTGTGCCTTATAGGTTGTTACAGTTTGTCTCTAGATGTCCTCCCAAAGCCTCCTGGAGTCCTAGGGCTTTCTGAGAGTTGGCTGGATCTAGAGCGTGTGATGCTGGGATTAAGGGTGTATGATTATTACTAGTGCCTTGATGGACTGGTTTGGCACACCCTGAGCCCAGGAGTTGGATAAGATAAAGGGAAGGAAAAAATGTAGCTAAGGCCCTTGCTGCTTTGCTACCTCTGTCCCCGCTGCCACATGCCACCTGCCTTGCAGCCAGCTGATTGTGGACTGTACAAACTACGAGCTCAATAAACCTTTTCCCCTCTATCTTTGGGTGGCGAGCATTTTGTCTCAGTGATGAGAGAAAAGTGACAACATGGTACCAGAGAAGTGGGGTTGTTGCTGTGACTCCATGTGATTCAGGAGCCTTTGGAACTGGCTTGTGAGAAGAGTTGGAAAGGTTTGCAAATACTGGCCAAAAGAGCAGGGCTGGCACACCTTAGGCGGTACTAGACAGGAGACCAGGATGCTGTTAGAAATGACGCCGGTAAAGATCAAGCTCCAGAGGTTTGTGCCAGGAAGAAGGGCTGCACTGGTTGCTGGACTCCAGAATATGTGCTATGGTTTGGCAGAAAGTTCGTTTACTTTTTACTCATGTCCAGAGACTGCCTGAGACCGAGATTTAGGACAGTGGACTAATTACTCTGACAGAAGAAATTTCAAGGCCGTCTAATAATGAGGTTGTGGCATGGCAGTGGTTGGGGGCTTTTTAGCCAGATCTGTGTTGAGGATTAAGAGCAAAGAGCCAAAAAGCATGATTTAAAATGCTGAGCTCTTGACCAGAAAGAAAGCTCCAGTAAAACAGTGGACCGCAAAGATAGAGCAGAAGAGATCTGCTGAGAATGCTGAGAAGGAAGAAGAGAATAAAAAAGATGCTCAGTGGCACAGTGCCTGCCTGGCAAGCGCAACATCCTGAGTTTGATTCCTAGTACCAAAGAAACAAAATTAAGAATAAAAAAAGGAAGAAAAGACAGCCTGAGGGCATCACAAGAAGCAGCAGGACTCCACCCTCTACAGCCTCAGTGTTGCAAACATGGAAAGACTTTGTGTTGAGAAGAAATCTACAGTGGCAGCAGCCTGAAGAATTTCTTCCCTGGCATTGGATTCTGAGTGCTGATCCAGGCATTCCGACCCTAAAGCCGAGAGAGGTAAGCCAGCCTGGCGCTCCAGCTGACGTCAGACCTTGGCACCATCCTTGTGGTCCTCATTTAGGTGCGTGTGAAGCGCAAGAGCTGGGCTTAGGAAAGCCTTCCGCCCAGATGTCAGAAAGCTTCAGAGGGCAGGCAGTGTGCCCTGAGAGGGCAAACCTGAGGCTGTCGGGGTGAAGCTGAAAGTGCCGTGGAGACCACAGAAGTTGGAAGAAGCCAGGAATATGGATCATCTAAGGAAAACTGCCAAGAGGGTTGAGAGTGGGCCCCTGAGAGAAGCCACGGGGGCTCCACCTTCCAAAAGGACTGCAGGGGTAGCACCAGCCAAGCGCTTTGGGGTTCCCATCTTGTCACAGATTGCCTTGGAAGCTGCACATGGAAGTGCAGGGCTTCCTGTTTGCCCTGCTGGATTTTGGACTTGCTCTGGTCCCATTCCTTTTTATCCCCTTGCTTGTAACTTTGAGAATGGAAATGTCTGTCATGTGCTGCTGAATGTTGGAAGTATTTAACTTTCTTTTCACTTTTACAGGGGCTTGCAGCTAAGAGTTTGCTTTACATCTCAGAGGAGACTTTGGACTTTTCAGCAGTGCTGAGTCTGTTAGAACTTTGGCAGCTCCCAGACATGAAATTCAGTGCCTTTTGCATAAAGGGAATGCGCCGGAGCCTTTGCGGGTCCAGGGGCTGAGTGTTGTGGTTTGTGTCTAGATGTTCCCCCGAAGCCTCACAGGGCTTTGCAGTGATGGCTGTCTAGAGCGTGTGATGCTGGGATTAAGGGTGTGTGGTTACTAACTCGGTATGCTGATTTGTTTGTCACCACCTTAATCCCCGGAGCTGGATAAGATAAAAGGGGCAGAAAGACACTGTTAAGGCCCTTTTTTGCATTGCTGCCTGTCTGCCATGAATGGCTGTCATCCTGCCTTGAACCAGCCAATTGTGGACTGAAGCCTCTGTAGACTGTGAGCTCCGTAGACATTTCCTCCTTTACCTTTGGAGGGTCAGCTATTTTGTCTCAGTATGACAGAAGAATAACTAAAGACACAGACTAATTTCTGCAGTATTTAGTATTGAAAGTCTATACTTTAAAGGCCCAGAGAGATGGCTCAGCAGAATAAGTGCTTGCCTGGCAAGCACAGGGTCCTGAGTTCAATACCTGCTACAGAAAAAAAAAAAAAAAAACAAACAAAAAACTCTAAAGCATTAGTACTTAGATAAGCATCCATAATCTTATAACCAAAGAATTTAATTTCAGATTAAGTGTACAATTTTGTTTTCTACATGTTACACAGTTTTCTGAGAGATGCAGATTACCTTGTGTAATACATATTGTTTTGTTTTGTTTTGGCGCAACCAGGGATTGAATTTAGGCGCTTGCGCTTGCCAAGGAAGTGCTTATTCTACTGAGCCATCTCTCTGGCCCTACATATTGTTTTTACAAAAGGAAAAATCAAAGGAGATTTGGATTTAGTTCCAGTTTAATAAGATAATATGCCTTTTCTCCTTCCTTTGCTATGGAAATAAATTGCCTTGCTGATTTCCCCTGCCTGGCTAGCGCAAGGACCTGGATTTGATACCCGGTACTGCATGCCATGCTGGCTGCTGAAATCTGAGTGTGGTGGCGCGTACCTGTAATCGCAGCACTGGGGAGGCTGAGACAGTAGGATCACTCTGAGTCTGAGCTGTGTAGTGAGGCCCTGTACCAAATAAATACATAAATACGTCTTAAAAAAATGTGTCTTTTGCAAATTATTCAGGTTCACAACTCATCACTGTAAGAAAAATAGAAAGTTCTTAAATGATGATTTCACTTGTAAATTTCTTAAGCTGTTTTAATTATTTGTCTTTGATGAAGTGTCCTTAACGCCATCATAAGCAGCAATTATGTGTTCACTCGGGTGAAAAACTTTCCCGCCATTCCTGTACTGTTCTTCCCAGCATTAATCATTCTTCCTGCTGGCTTTGATAATGTCCCAGTTTCAAACATTAGTGTTTGTTATATTATCTTTCAAAATATTTTGAATTCTACAGGAAGGCACTGTTAGAAACAATTTCCTCTATGTGAAAAACTTTAAAGACCTGGTAAAATAAGTCTTAGGTAAGGTAAGCTGGACCCTATTGTCGAACATTTGCCCATGACTTAGGTGTTCTTTTAGAAATATTAAGAACCTTCTGTGGCACAGGTACAGTATGAGTACACCGCCGTGATGAGCCCCAACCTTATGAAACTTCTAATCTAGTGGAGAAAATGGTGGCATTTTCCTCCTAAAGAGGCAGTCTTTTTCCACCTACTTACTTAATAATAGCAACAATTAAAGTTATCTTTATGGCTTCTGGGAAAGTTGGTTCATTGTAGCTAGCTGCTTCTGAAGGTGAGTTATGGAGAGATCCCCGGCCTCCAGCACACATTCAGCATTCCTTCACTGTTAAAATCTTGGTAGAAATGACAGGAGAAGAGGACTTGGAATAAGCTGGCTGGCGTGCGCGTTGGCTGCAGCAGCTTCCCTGTGGTGCTCGCCCGAGTCCTGCTGTATGATTTGTTTTCTTGGAATGCTTGCCTCGCACATGGGTCATTTAAAGAAAGAAACCAAAGCAGAACCTCTTGCAGGTGGAACATCCTCAGTGACTAAGTTGGAGAGAGAAATATTTGAACAACACTAAAGCCATCGCTATTACAAAATTATTATTTAAAAAAAAAAAATCGGGTGGAATTAATTCTCCCTAGTGCACCAACTGAAGAATGTTAATCCTTTGCTTCTCAGTGACCTTTAACTGAGTTCTTATTTAATTTGAGCGGGATATTTCCACCTTTCGTGCAGTGTCATGAAACTAAAGCCCTAGAAAAATTTTAGCTCTTAATTTTGACCTGTTCGGTGCCAAGGCTTGCCACAGGAACTGATGCTCAGTTGTGCCTTTGTTTTGTTTGTTTATTCACAATACCCATTTACTCTCTGGAGTGCTCGAGCAGGCTAGGCAGTAGAAATACATGCAGTCTTCATCCACAAGCTCCATCTCATCAAAAGAATGGAGGGGGCTTAACAGTTCACGTAAGATAATTCAGTATTAACAGTTTTAACAGAAACAGACCCCTTAGAACCAAACCAAACTACCTTGATACAGTACAGTCACGCTATCGAACACTTCCTGGAGGCTTACGGCCAAAATCTGAACTGGGGCAACCTTCTAAAGAGATGAGCGGCCAGCATTCCGTCAACTCAGAGATCATTGATGTCATCGTTGGCCTCTCTGATGTCGTTGAACTGAATCTCATCATCGTCTCCAGGGCCAAATGTGTCAGTCTTCTTGATCTTCACGCGCTCGGGAAGCTCGCTGTATGTTTTCAGGCTCCTCACTTCATCTGTGTTGTACCTGAGAGTCATGTCAGCTTTGTTGTCCTGAGTTGCAGAGTCCAACCAAGATGATGCCTGAGGCCTCGATCCACACCTTTTTCCTCAGCTGCCCTCTGATGTGGCACAGCCTCTTCACACCATCAAAGCACATTACTTCCAACCTTCCACTTCCCAGCATCTTGATGACTTGTGCGTACTCTTGTCCATCCATCCTCTTTGAACACCAGTTCTCTTTTCTCAGAGTCAATATCATTCTTACCCTGGCATTTATTTTTACCTCCTTTACCTTTATTCTTTGGCATGGTGGTTAAGATGGCCTCATGGCTTCTCTCAGTTTTGCCTTTGTGAGCCTGGGGTCACTGACACCTCCTGGAATGGACGGTTGTACAAATGGTGGTGACATCATCCTCCCTTGACTGTAAAACCCCTGGGGGCAGAGACTGTATCCATATTTGCTCACCACAGTACTCTATAAGAGTTGCTCCAAAAACGATTGCTACTGAAGGTTTCCATTCTGTAGAAAGCATGATTTTCTTTATCCTCATCTTTCTGTGGACTTCCCCTTCCTTGGTTTGTCTGGAACCCCATTCTCCTTGGCAACACCATTTTCCCACTAATGCACTGGTGACATCAGCCTTCCACCGGATCCTCGTGCTCTTCCTGGGTGTGTGTCGTTTCAGGGTCATGCATCACTTCACTGGAGACAAATGCCATCGTGCTGAGCCTCCCCTGGTGTCTTTGCTGCTGTTGCCTGTTGACTTCTTGTCACTTTCTCTTGGTTATCAGATAAGGTTCAGACCCCCTTGCTCTCCACCCCAAACTTGCTGGTACCCAGGGAAATTCAGTCTCCGCGTTGTCCCCTGGATTATGTGGCCCCCCTCTTGCACTCTCAGCCTCTCCTCCTGAGAGCTCCTTCTCCACAGCTCTAACAGACCTTAGTGTCTTTCACACTTTGTGGATTTAAAAGAAACAACAAATACACTTTTTAAAAACTTGATTATACTCAATGCCAAAAATGTTGAAGGTTCCTTATTGCACAAGCCCCCTACTCCAAGTATAATTGCTTCCCTAAGAATTTACCCCTGGTCCTCTACAGCTGCTCCCCTTTGGAAGACTCCACCAACTCATGTCCAGCTTACTGGCTTTGTTTCCACAGTGCATTTCTGACTGTCTGCTGGATATCTTTCTCCTAGTGTCCTGCCAACACCTGAAATTCATGATGTCTGGATGCAAGCTGAGGGTCTTTCCTGCCTCTCTTCTCTGCTCTTGACGTCCCCCTGCACCTTGTGAGGGTCTAGGGTTGTCTGCTGCTTTGCCAAGCAGCTCCTTGGCCTCTTCTGCCTCTGCAGCATCCCCCAGAGCCATTTATCATGTTTGGCCCTTTTCCACTCCTCCTCCCAAGCTCAGGTGCCTGGATTGCTGTACTCACCTCCTAACTGAGCAATAAGGACATAAATCTCAGTTCCTTGGGGATTCCACATGACAAAATAGATGACTTAAATTCTCCTCTGTGGGGTCTGTCTCCCAGCAGCCCACTTTCACTGCAAATGCCAGAAACTTTCAATAGGAGAGAGACCAGGATGCTCTGTGTGTCCGCCCGTCTCACAGATACAGTCACAGGGACTTGTGTGACTACTGGTGGCCTGTGGGCTGTGCAGATAGGGCTGGTCACATTGTATGTAAGGTTTCAGGGCTCTGACTCCTCCATCTGCCTTTGAACTTAAAGATCTTAGTCTGGATTTATTATTTGAGTGATATTTCTGTTATGTTCATCCTCTGAGAAATGTTTTCAAAATTCTGTCTGAAGCAAAATTTAGCCACTTACCTTAAAAATTAGTGCTTTTTCATTGGCTTTTTGTATGTAATTTGTATATAAATTCTAGCTTGTTTGAAGTTTCATCTGCCTGTGCAGCTTAGCAGACACATGACTGCCCTGACACAGTGGAGATGTAGCTCTCTTCTCTTCCCACATCCCATACCTGCACACCCTCCTCACACTCGAGGTGCTGGGGTGACTGTAGGGCCGCAGTGGCAGACCTATGGCAAGCACACTGCAGGGGCTGTTTGTGTCACTGAGAACTCTGAAAGGATCTCCGTCACTCTTCTTGAAGATGGCTAGCGTTTGAGGGGAGTGAGGTAGGATGGTCCTTGGTACTTGTCTTATTTTTCGTCTTTTTCACAAATTTTTAATTTTTTTCAGGTAAAATTGGCTGACAGAGAGAGCCTTTTGCTTATTATAACAGTAGTACTCAAACTTTTTTAATGGTTTATTTTCATAAAATTGATTTTCTGTTTGCAAAGTGACCCTTTTCCTGCTCATTTGGAATCTCTTTCATCCCCAAACATGACTGACTTTACTTAATCTGTTAAATATCCTGTGGCAAGTCTAGGGGACATGCATGTCAGTGAATCAGGATGTCACACAGCTGCACAAACATACTTGTTCTGAGGGCCTTTTGGCCACAAGTTGAAGCTCTGGAATTTTCTGTCAGTGCTTGTAGGCAGATGGGCGTCTTTAGGAGCTTTTCCCTGTGTTTATAAAAGAATGACTGCCTCTGTTAGGAAAACAGGTTTAAAAATTGATAGTATCAAGCTCGTAAGATTAATGTTATGGTAAAGAATTCTGTACAGTCAAACGATCACAGTCAAAATAAAGTGAAGGGCACACCAGCCTGCAGCCGGCGTGGAATTGGTGTGGTCACACTGCGCTTTGTCTCGGGGAACTCAACACTGCTTGCTCGCCTCTTTGGATTAGTTCAAGCAAGTGGCTGGAAGTAGAGAGAGTTATTATTCCGTTGAGTTTATGTCTATCTTCTATTAATATAGAGATCTACGCCTACTCATCCCTGCCCCCATTTTATATGAAGGATGCTCTGGAGGCAGGCTCCTGAGTTTAGATCCCACTTAGGAGCTGTGTAATCTTGGTCAAATTCCTTGCTCTTTCCGGACTTCAGCTTCCTCATCTATAGCATGAGATGGCATTAACCGCGCCTGCTTCGCAGGGTGGTGTTTTAATGAGACAATATTCATATAGCACTCAGAAGAAATCTCAATAGGACCTGTAAGATTAATATACCCAGGGCTGCTGAGATAGCTCAGCGGTCTAAAGCACCTGCTTAGGCAAGCTTAGGCAGTCACAGGCACTGGTTCGATCCCCAGCACCACATGCTACACCAGCCCCGCCCACAGGGTGGCTGAGCTAGACACACACACACACACACACACACACACACACACACAGACTGATACATCCAGAAGAAAGCAAGGTAAAGATTTAGAAATGTTAGCGTTAGCTAAGCTCCTAGACATCATAACCTAGTCTCCTGATTTTACTACTGAAACATTGGGGTCCTTGTTCCAGGTTACCAAGCTGGTTAAGCTGCAGAGTTGGGTATAGTATCCAGCTCTCTTCTTAGCTCGCAGTTCACCATCCCCATTGGACAGTCAAAATCCAGAACAGGAACTTTGATGTGTTGTTTGTCCTGATTATGCAACATCTGCTTTGCTTTCTGTTTTGCAATCCTACTCCAGTATTAGCCTGAGAGGTGCTGCAGGGTCGCCATGAGTTGGCTATCACATTCCAAAGAAGACAGCCTGGGAGAGGGGACATTGTCCTGACTGGCAATCAGATGACCCAGACTCTTGTCATTGGCAGGAGTTAACTGCTTGGGAAGCTACATAACCTTACCGGGTCTCAGTTTTTTCTTATGTAGGGCTTTAATATATATATATATATATATATATATATATATATAGGATAGCATGGGGCTCCTGTATTAAATGTGATCACTTCTCTCATCATAGATAATGTTGAAATCCAGTGGCCTGGAAATCACATTGCTCAGAACTACTGAGTAGTGTACAGCACTGTCACTAAAACTTTCTTCACCTTGACTGTTGCTTAGGAGAGTTTCTAACGTACTGCAACTTCAGGGCAACCCAAAAGGTGGGGGATGGTAGGTAAGTTTTTCCAGAAGCCTGGTAAGAGGAAAGAGGAATTATTTCAATTGTCCAAGGAAAGAAAGTGATAATGTGATCCTTTCTTAAAAGAGGAATTCTACATAAAGCTCATTATCTTCAGGTATTCTGTTTTCTGAGGTCTTGCTCAGATAGCATCTTTTGACTGCTATAACCATGTAGCTTTGCTTTGAAATGTTCGTGGATGGAAGCTCAGTTCCATGGGTGCATTTCAGACATTCAAGGAAAGACTCTAAAGCATGTTATGTGACATCAAGGTCCAGAACAGGTTTGACATATGAATGGTGAAAAAAGCCAGAACAGTGGCTGCTTGAGGGGCTGGGGGGAAAGGTGGGTGTTAACTGGGGAGAAGAATAAAGGAAGACCATGTAGACTGTGGGCCACATGGGTGTTACATGTACAAAATCATTGTGGATGTGTTACAGTATGTATTACATGTGTTATCATGTATGTTGTGTTCATGTTATGTCTCCAAAATGTCTGGATGCATATGTATAATTGCTTACAATTTTTTTTGTACCAGTGATCAAACTCAGGACCTTACACTTGCCAGGCAGGGACTTATGCCACTGAGCTACCTCCCTGGGCCCCTACAATTTTTGAAAATGTTCTACAATATTATTAATATATTTTTTTATGGAACCAGGGATTGAACTCAGGCCCTCATGCTTACCAGGAAAGTGCTTATTCAGCTGAGCCATCTCCCCGGCCCCTCTACAGTATTATTTTTAATGATAGTGGGAAGAACTGATATTCCTTCAAATCCTTCCTTCCTTCCTTCCTTCCTTCCTTCCTTCCTTCCTTCCTTCCTTCCTTCCTTCCTGCTTCCTTTTTGAGACAGGGTCTTGCCGTGCAGCTCAGGCTGGCCTTGAGCTCACTTTGTAGCCCAGACTAGTCTCAAACGCGCAACGATGGTCCTGCCTCAGCCTCTCAAGTGCTGGAATTAAAGGCCTGCGCCACCACAGCTAACTTTCTTTCTATTATATTACATTGTAATATAATGAAGTAGTTGTATAATTCGTAATTCAGAGTCTTTGAATTCAGAGAGACCTGATCTTGTTTTTCTGCAACTAGAGAGTCCCATTTGGGGGTCGTGGGAGACAGTGTCACCTGAAGCATATTGGTAATATTGGTAATCTCAATATTCTGCTTTATGTTTAATCCAGAATAGATGGAGATTTGGAGTCACCTCAGACATACTTTTAAAGCCCTCATTACTTGCGACCTTGGGCACTCTCTCCTCTTCTAGTACTTTTTCTTTGTCACATCTCATAAAGACATTCATGAAAGAGCACCTCTAGAGCTGCTTCAAGAAGGATAGGATGTGTATTCCAGTTGAGGAAGGAGTACTTTGAGGGGGATTAATGACAATATGTTTTTTATTGCAGTAAACTTTTTTAAAAAATTAATCCTTCATGATATATATTGGTCATTTATATAATAATTGCTATACATTTTTCCCATAATTTTATTGAGAAACAGATAGCAATGAGACAGTTTCAAATCAAATTGGGCTATACAGTTTTTGAGACAGGGTTTCATTATATTGTTTGGCCTGGCCATGGACTCACTATGCAACCCAGCCTGGCCTCAAAGTCGTTGTAGTCTCTTGCCTCAGCCTACCAAACACTGGGATTATAAGTGTGTGCAACCACACCAGCTGTCATTGCTGTACATTTATATGAAGTTTAAAAATATTCCAGTTTCTTTTTAAGTATTTCACATTTACCCATTTTGCATGTACAAGGACATGGCTTTATAATTTGTTTATGTTTTCATAAAATTGTGTCGTGTAGCTATTATGAGCACAGCACTAGGATAATAAGGAATTCTTCATAGCTTTCCTTTAAAAAGTGAGCCACTTCCTCCTGAGCCTCTAGAAAGTCACTCCCCCTGATGGCCCTGGTTCACAGTTCTCACTCGCTCCCTAGGGAAGAGTCCCTTGACACCAAGCCAGAGGTTACTGCTCCCTCCGGGGCTGCTCTGCTCTCACCTTTGCTCTTGGTTCCTGTGGTGACCCCCAGTCTTCTCTGCTTTCCTGACCATACTGAGGTCTCCCTCTGTCATTCAAGATGAGGCCATCGCACCTGAACTGAGGCTGACCTTGTCACACAAGGACCATTTTTAGAGGCAGATACACAGACTACTGATCCAAGATCTGTCAGCCGTTGAGTGTGCCCGGGAGCGAAGCCTACTCCCTGTTGACTCAGTAGATGCTCGCTCTTTCCCTGTGTGAGGATAAGTGCATGCATACTGTGGGCCAGATACTGAACTGGCTGCTCAATCCGTGCGACGTTTAGAAATGGGACTGACAATACACTGATCTCAGGACTAGAGTGAAAAACTAGTATGAGTGAATGCGAGTGCCTTGCCTGCCGACTGACACACAGTAAATACTCAAGAAATGCAAGCTGTTCTTAGTTGTACTACTAACAAGATACTCAATGATTTAAGCTCTTGGAAGACATTAAAGCTCAGGGCTCATGGCTGGGTGCCCCTCACTAGACCTCCACACAAGCAGGAGTTTGGGAAATCCTGTTCCGGTCTTCTTCTGTCATTCAGCAAAAGGTAGGACGGGCTAGCAAATGTGTTGGCTGTTGTCATATAATAAACTTCAGCCCTTCAACTGACTTATTACTGAACATAGTTTAACTCTGATACTTTATAAATGAGATAGAGAAAACTTTTTATTTCCAGTTTTGTCATTCTGAACCAGCAGTGTGTAATCCAAATCCCTATGTAGAGTGTGTGTGTGTGTGTGTGTGTGTGTGTGTGTGTGGTGGGATGTTGGAATCTCTTCTCTTTGTCTCCATGTCACCATAATTGTCACATGAATACTTCCTGAGGCCATATTGCCCCTGGGGCCATTGTTTGCACTTTTGCAAGTTTCTGAACATCACTCCACTTTCTTTGGGCCTGTCGCGTGCAAAAAGTGTTCAAATAGCAATATGATGGCCTGTCAGTGTTCTCTTCCTGGTGAGATACTGGGAGCTGCAGTTATTAATGAAAGGAGATTCTAGGGGCAAAGATGGACAACTCAGAAGAAGTGTGTTACCTTCCAAACTCCTTTAAGCAGAAGTCTTTCTAAGAACAGCCAACTCCCTCATGCCTCAGCATGTGCTGTGTAAAAAGTTTCCTAAAATCTTTATGCTAATTTACTTCCATAGTGGCTAAATCCGCATTTCAAAATAGAAACTGTGAATGACTTTTAGATTTGCAGGAAAGCTCAATTTTCTCCTATTCCTCCCGTTCAGTCTTATGTATATAATGTATTTGTTACAGTCATTGGTCTACCACTGCTACTTAAACTCTACAGTTAATTAACACGCAGGTCTTTCCCTGAAGCCATTTTGTTCCTCACAGGATTTCATTAAAGCACCACTCGCCCTTAGCCATGGTGTCTCCTTAGTCTCCTCTGGTTTGTGTCCGTTATTAGACTTTCCTTGTTTGTAATGACCTTCATGGTTTCAAAGCTGTTGGTCAAGTAGTTTAGAAATGCCCCTTGATTGGCTTTTCTCTAGTATTTTTTGGTAATGGGTTTGGAAGTATCATTTTCCTCCCATCATATCAAGTGTACATACTGTCAGTGCAACTTGTCACAGATGCCTCTGACCTTGGTCACCTGGTTACAGGTGCACACCACCACACCCAGTCTCAATTGCCATCTCAGTGCACCCCGGGCACGACACACGAGGGATCGAACCCTGGCCTCTGCGCTCTGCCTAAGCAGGCCCTACCAGACTCTTTAAAGGAAACCACTGTGTATAGCCCACAGTTAAACCAGAGAAAGTTAAATTCCACCTCAGTGTGTGTGTGTGTGTGTGTGTGTGTGTGTGTGTGTGGTGTTTCTAGAAATTATTTGGAACTCTATATATTTGTTTGCTCCAATATTGATTGATTGATTGATTGATTGAGCCTTTATTTCTATCAATATGGATTCATGGATATTTATTTTATATGTTGGGTTATAATCGAATGCTGTATGATTTATTTGTTTGTACGTTGTTCCCACTTGGGCCCTGAGGAACTTGGTGAGCTGGCTGCCTTTCACTTACGCCCATCACTTAGTGCTTCGAGTATTTCTTTACTTTCTGGCACCATAAGAAGCTGCAAGGTTTGCTTAGTATTCTCACTGCCCTCGCCCGAGAGACAGCCATTTCTGGAAGGAGCCATGATTGCTTTTACTGGGGGTGCAATTAGGAACCGAGATCGGAGCACAGTGTGTACTCACTAGTTGTGGGGTGTTTTTGCGTCTAGGTGCTCTGAAAGGCGCAGCTAAGAAGCCATCCGAGTGTACTTAGCAACTCAGCAGCCTGCATGTCCATAACTTCAAGGCGTCTGCTGTTCCTCTGTCGATCCGCCAAATGCAAGTCCACACCCTGTGCACCAGCTTGGGCCTCTGCCATCATTGTCACCTGACTCCTTCTAGCTTCCTCCCTTGTTTAGCTACAGCTTCTCTGTCCCGCTATGGGAAACTTGGCTCCCACCTGCCTCCTCCATGTACTTACTTGCCGGGTGCCGGTTCAGGCCTCCAGCAGTTCCAGGATTTCTAAGCTGTGTGTGCCTGTGCTGCCGCACGCCAGTTCTCTCAGCCTTATTCCCCTCTTCTCCACTGGCTAGTCATTGTATTCCCTGGAAGGAAGCAGTTTGGCCCAACCATTAACTCTGGTTAATAAGAGGGAAGTCTCCCTGGACCTGGTTGGGCGCGACGAGGAGAGCCCCTTGGATCTTCAGGAGCCGTCGCCCTGTCTCACTTCGGTGGTCCCAGCATCGCTTCCGTCTGACCTTTCTGTCCATGCAGTTCTGTGCTCAGAAACTCTGTTGGCCTTCGCATGCCGCAGTGCACATCCTGAGGCACCTTTTCGAGTTGAGGGAGACCCCGTAGACGTCACGCGCTCCCTAAGTGTTGAGCTAACGTTTCTTTGCCATATGTTCTGTGGCCTTAATGGGGGAAACAGCAGAATTATACAGGAAACATAAAAAAACATAATAAAAATCTCTCATATAACATCTGCATAATAAATTATGCATGTACATACACATTTTTTTTTTTTTTAGATCCCAAGAACCGTATTTTAAGGAAAGAAAGATAAGTTTGCTTCTTTTTGTTTTACTTTTTTTTTTTTTTTTTGGTATTTTTTAGTAAGGATCTACAGAGTCTACAGGATCTCACTATGTAGATCAGAATAGTAGTGATCTGCCTGTGGTCAGCCTCCCAAGAGCTGGGATTACAGGCGTGTGTCACCCACCACACCCAGTCTCAATCGCCATCTCAACGTGCCCTGGGGACATGGCCAGGATGGCATGCCAGGGTATCGAACCTCGGCCGCTATGTCTGCCTAAGCAGGCGCTTTAATCCGCTGAGCTATTTGGCCAGCCCTTGTTTTACTTGTTTAATGCACACACAATACAGTGGGGTAGCATTCACTGCTGCATTATCTACTACCATGAATTTTGTGTTTTTGTTGTTATTGGGCTTCCTAATGTATTCACGTTAGCCCTCAGACATTTGCCTGTCAGAATACTCTGCAGAGGATTCTGTTTATCTTTTTTTTCAGTACTGGGGATTGAACTCAGGACCTTTCACTTGCCAGGCAGGCGCTTAAGCCGCTCAGCTATCTCCCAGGCCCTCCTCAAACATTTAAGCACACTGAGAAAGTTGAGAGCATCTTTCCCGCCTGTTTTTCCACAGGGCGGATATCAGGCTGCCCCAAACTGTTACTGGAAGAGCTTTGCTGAGGTTCTTGTCCAGCTCATCCTTCTGCTACCAAATGTGTGAGGTCACATACTGTGGCACACAGGCCCCACTTTTGCGTGGGTAAAATAATTATATGTGGAGGAAAAAGAGTATTAGAAATGTCAAGTAACACTAAATACTGTGATACCACAGACTCGTGTGAAGTGGATTTAGTTTCCCTAAGAGAAGCCCAGTCATTCCATTATCAGTTCTCAAAGGGAAGAGTAGTCAAGCCTGTAATTTGTTTTACATGACAAACACGTGGCCTGCTTTATTTTTGGCCTTGTGGTCACATTTGCACCAAATCTGTATCTGATGAATCTCTGTGTAAATGCAAGGTAAAATACGCGCGTGTTCTCCAAAATCTTTCCCGTTGGTAGCGTGGGGAGGTCTTGGTAAGGCCGGGATTTAGTTAGAAAATGGATGGAGCAGTTCCATATAGAAATAGCTAATGACTGTATTTCAGAGTGTGCTGTATTTAAACAATATAGATCTCTTACATGAAAGGGAAGTTCTGATGAGCAAGTCTAATGCGTGTTTTTGTTTTTATTTTTTGGAAGTACCAGGGATTGATCTCTTGACCGTGCACTTGCCAGGCAGGCACTTAAGCCACTGAGCTATATCCTTAGCCCCCCAAGTCTAGTATGTGAAAGTAGAGCAAGAACTTCCCAATGAGAACAGTCCAGTAATGTCAGCTTTCATCTGGGACATACCCCGCCATTTGTCTTTCTCCCTGTTTAACCAGGCTCAGTGTAAAAGAACTTCCAGGAAGTTTCATATGGATGGTCATGGTAAATCAGTTCAGAAGAAAAGTTGTAGAAATGGCAATAGCATCACCAGTATCCTGGGTGTCCAAGCGAAGGAGAAAGTTAATACTCTTTGAACTACTCAAAGCAGGCGACTGTGCTTTTCACCTCATGTTTTGAGAGAACTGTGGTGGTGGTTTGGCCAACAAGGCCATCGTAGGTGTGGCTTACTCTAACAATCCAGCAGTTATAAAAATCACAAGTGGATTCATTCCGTCAAGGAAAAGGGGTATGTGAATGTACACAGGTATCGGTGTGGCCACTGGCCCAGGCCCCTCACAGCGCTGAGATAAAGATGGAACTATAAATGCGCAGGAAAAACAATGAGAACTAATTTCTTAAGTATTATTAAGTTTAACATTAAGGTTTTCATTTTTGACTCGCCAACCCCCTCCCTCTGTCTCTACATCTGCCACCTTCTGTACTCTAAGGAATTGTTGTTGTTGTTTACTTCTATTTACAGGAGAGAACCAGGCTGTGCATCTTTGGTTCAGGTGGAAGGCAGGGTTCTTACGGCATGACAGGGACCAGCTACAGTGCATGATTTGGGGACCGGGGAGATAGCTCAGCAGAATAAACACTTGCCTGGCAAGTGCAAGGGCCTGAGTTTAATCCCTGGTTCCGGAAGGAAAAAAACCAAAAAAAACAGTGCATGATTTGGGGTGGGGGGGAGTGAAGCTCTCACTCCAGCCAGCGTTCAGGAATGACAAGGCAGTGCTTGTTCCAGCCACAGAGACAAAGTTGCGATGGAACTTCAGTCCCTCTCTTTGCAGTCATCAGCCTGTTCATATTTCACAACATTTAAGTTCTTCAGAAGTAAGCTTTCCAGAAGAGTTCAGTAGGCCACACACTCGCTTCCTCCCTGGCTTTGCCCTTTCCTCATGGAAGGCAGGCAGGAACAGAAGTGGAGATGTTAAAACTTGACCGTGCCTGGCTTCCAGGCCAGCCCCCACCAACTGTCATGCAAGAGCTGAAAGTAGGGTTCAGACCCGTGAGGAAGAACCATCACACAAGTGTGTACTGTCTGGACACCCTACCCAGCCAGCCACTCCTGAAGCTACAGGAGACCTCCCTAAGCAGAGGAGTAGAACTGGATTGCACTTATTTGGAAGAACAAATAAGGATTTAGAAGTCGGTGTCTACTGATTGTCTTTTTTCTTTTGGCTTGAGATTTTCATGGTTCATGGTTTGTGGTGCACCAAGTGATTTTTTAATTGAAACTCAAACTTTCCTTTACTGTGTTGTGCTATGAGCTGTTAAATCTTGTTGAAACGCTCTGCTTTCACTGGCACTGTCTGACACTTTTCCAGCATGGAAGCAGAGAGTGCCACCTTGCCACTCTTGTGACAAGAGGTGAAAATCCAGGTTTTCCACTCCTTTTCTCTTGACACACAGTGGTGGTGGCAACTCGTGACTGTTGGGTAAAGATAGAATTCCCAGAGCCCCCGTGGGCTGCACTGAAGGCATAGGGAGGGTGGCCCTGTTCCCAGTGTGGGTTGGTTTGACACCACCGAGTAGTAGGTGGGGGAGGGTTGTAGCCATGTCGGGTGGAAATCCACTCTGCTCACATGGGCTCCGCCAACACTGAAAGTGCTTCCTGACCAGCTGGCAGGCACAGAGGTCCTGGCTTCGGACTTGGTCTTCTGTGACTCTGCTGTGATGGTGTACTGGGGCCTCTTCTTGAATGATTGTGAAAGAAGAAGTCTGGTTTATCTACTCAGGTTTGCTAGTATAAATGGTGCAGTTTCTCCTGAGGTGTTTGGCCAGAGCACTTTGATTGTCAAAAAGTTTTCTGTCTTGCTAGCTTGCCCCTTTCTGGGTCATGCGGCTAGAAAAAGCAAGATTTGCTGATATTCTTTTGGTCTGAACCCGCTGGTTGTTTTGTACCTCCAGGTACAAGTATGAGAAATACAAGGCGAAAGGAAAAGCCAAGGATGTTGATTCCCAGGTTCTGAGATCTCAGGCTGCTCCGCCGTCCCACCTCACCGGATCTTGTCTTCCGCCTCTTTCCTTTTCCCTTTCTCTTCCTCATCTTTCTCCTCTTCTCCTCCTTTTCATTGTTAATATAAAGTATTGCATACAGGAGTGTTTTAAAATTTTTCATATTTAGCAAGAAGATAGGAATGAGTCTGCTCCATCTTCTTGGAAGAAGTCCTTTTTACTCAGTTTTTATTTTCCTCCAGTGTATTACTATGACAGTTTTAAGAAAATATAGACGAGATGAAAGAATCACATCCCCACACGCAAATCCACACCTAAATCAACACTTAGCATATTGCAGTATTTTACTTTATTGATACTACTCAGCATCTCTGTCCCCATTTCTTTTCTTTTTTTTTTTTTTTTTTATGGCTACCTGTATAAATTACCTATAAACACCTCTCGGTGCCTAAAATTAATTAGGCTTCATCCTCTATGGCTTTTCTTTTCTTTCTTTCTTTCTTACTTCCTTTCTTTCTTTCTTTTTTTTTTTTTTTTTTTGTATTTTAGGGACGGGTCTACAGGGTGTTCTGAGACTCACTACTAGATTGGATTTGTAGTGATCTGCTTGTGTACAGCTTCCCAAGGGCTAGGATTACAGACTTGCACCACCACGTCCAGTCTCAGTTGCTGTCTCAGTGCACCCCGGAGGTGGGGCTAGCACGGCAGGCCCAGGGATCCAACCCCTGGCCCCTGTGCCAGCTTGCAGGTGCTTTAATCTGCTGAGCTATTTAGCTGGCCCTAAAAATTTGAGGAGTTTTGGGGTTTTTTGGGCTACTTCAGGCTGCCTTAAGGGCAGGTCTGGTGCAGCTTCTGGAGCTGGGAATCGAACCACGGTCCTATGCGCCTGACTGCATTTGCCCAAGCTGCACTTTAAACAACTGAGCTATCTGGCAGAGGCCCCTCTATGGTTTTTCTAAGGTGAATTTTACATAAAGTAAATTGCATAAAATTTATAAATACCATTTGATCAGTTTTATATAATCCAGCCATTTCTGAGACAAAGTCCACCATTCCAAAAAATTCTCTCACACCCCTCTAAGTCCTACCTCTTTCTCATCCCAAAAAGAAATCACCGTTTTGATTTTCTTTCTGTGTTGGAACCAGCTCGTGTGTGTGTGTGTGTGTGTGTGTGTGTGTGTGTGTGTGTGTATGCGTATGTGCATGTGTGTATGTGTGCGTGTGTGCGTGCATGTGCGTGCATGTGTGTGTGTGCGCGTGTGTGTGTGCATGTGCGTGTGTGTTTCTCAGCAAGGTGTTTTCAACATCCATTCACATTGTTGCTCCTGGCAATGGTTTTAGGCAGTGGTTTTAAGCAAGATGGATAAGAAGGTCTCAGCTGACTCTGGGAGTCAGGAGGTTTTCTGTTCAGTTTTGTTTACCTCCTCCCAGGATTTATGATGGAAGCTGTCAAAAATGGAGAAGACAAAAATATTGTACCACCCAAGCAAATTTACCACCTCAATTCAACACTTAATATTTTACCCGATTGCGTATTTATCCATCTGCTTTTTTAAAAATTGCCACGTGCTATTTTTCAAAATTTATTTATTTATTTTTTTTATTTTTTATTTTTTTATTTATTTTTTTGGTACAGGATCTTGCTACGCAGCTCAAAATTGTAGTAATCCTCCTATCTCAGCCTCCCCAGCGCCAGGATTACAGGCGCGCACCACCACACCCCGTCTCAGAGGCCAGCGCAGCGCACTCAGGGTGTTAGGCCAGGCTCAGCAAGCCATACCAGATGTCAAAGCTGGGTCCTTGTGTTTACCAGGCAGGCACTTAGACTGCTAAGCTATCTCCCTGGCCTACCAAGTGCTATTTTAATTCAATGAATTACACAATGATTTATCTATTCTGTGCTGCTTCTAGTTCACCGCTATGAAAATTTGGTATTTAGGGTAGTATAAGCCATTGCTATCTCTTTTCTGTTTAGAACTTACTAGAAAAGAACTTGCAGTTCCATGCCTTTTATCATTAATAAGATGATAAAGGCAGACAAAGATTTTTTTGTTGTTGTTGTTAGATTTTTTTCTTTGTTTGTGATCCTAGGGACTGAATTCAGAAGAACTCTGCCATGAGCTACATGTCCACGCACCTCATTTAATTCTTAACTTTGTGACAGTGTCACTGTTACCCAGGTAGTCACAAATTTGCACTCAGCCTGCAGAGCAGCTGGAATTAGAGGAGCGTGTCATGGTGCCTTGCTGGAAGATTTGTTTTTTCACACAAGATATCTACACTTTCCACATATTTCTTCTTGTCAGTGGTAGCTATCTGTTTATTGGACATCAAAACTTCCTTGTAACAGAAGCAAAAGATAGTTTTAGCATTTTAAAAATAGAGTTCAGCTTCCTGGCACCAAGTTTCATTTTGTAAAGGAGAAACTGTGGCTTGAAGCACACCATAACTGTGATATTCATTACTGAGAATGCCAAGCTAGCCTCCAGAGGGACAGCCTATTTCAGGAAGACTTAGAAAATGCTATTCCTGCACGAAATATTGATGTAGTTGTTTCAGATGGATTCTGCTTTTTTTTTTAAAATTTGTTTGTACCTATTATATAAGTCTCTTACTTCTTTTTGATTTCCCCAAACTGATTACCTGAGGGGCCCATAATTTCAGGCTGATTGATTATTGATTGATTGATTGACTGGTTGATATTCCAAATGGGACAAAATAAACTGCAAAATGGGAAAGAATACACTATGCAAGCTTCCAATTGCAGTAGGCCTGCTTGCTGTTGGCAGTCCAGGAGGATGCTGCTGCTCCAAACTTTCATTGCAGCCTTTGTCTGACTTGGTTTTTTTTTCATGCAGTTGATGGCCTGGACAGAGCTTCCATAGCGAACTCAGATGGCCCCCCAGCAGGTTCCCAGACACCACCCTTCAAGAGGAAGGGGAAACTGTCCACCATCGGGAAAATCTTCAAGCCTTGGAAATGGAGGAAAAAGAAGACCAGTGACAAATTTAGAGAGACCTCAGCAGGTATGAGACCCAAAGCTCCATGGCAAGGGAGGATACCTTGATAAATTGTTTAAAAGGTAGAAAATTATGTTTTTCAGGGTTTTTACAGCAAAAATTGTATTTGAAATGAAGTTATTTCTTTTAAGGGTAAAAGCATTAAAGAGTTGTAATTTGTCCTATTTTTTGTACTGACTTTGACTTTCTCCTGTGTTCTTGTTTTAAAATTACATTTGCAAACGCTTGTAAGAAATTTTACAGTGTAAGGAGGAGGATGTAAAATAGAAAATTAGAGTGGAAATGTTACTCTTCAACATCCATTTCTCCACACACAGTTACACAGCTGTCTGCCCTGTTCTGGTAGCAGTCTTACCTTCGATTAAGTCGTTATAAATGTCTTTTTAGAACATTTTTTCATGTGCAAGATTTAAATTGCTGTATGAAAGAAAAAGCGTGGCAGTATGTATTGTTTAATTATAACTTTCCATCATGTCCTTGGGTTTGATAAGTGGGTCTCTAACCTAGGCCAGCCATAACCCATTGGCTTGAAGAATTTTCATTGTTAATTTAATTTGTAGATTTATTAAACCTTAAGAGTTACATTATTTAATGCTTTTCTTATAGATGCATGAGGGAAACTGGCCTTAAATCTCAGGCCATATCAAAGCTGAATTTAAACAAGTGATATATGTCAGTGGTGTTTTGTTTAAGGAAGAAGAGCGTTTATCTCATGATATAAGTCCAGCTTTCTCCATGCCTACTGTCCAAAGCAAATTTTTCATCAAAATTCCTCAGGTGCCACAGGCTGATGGTGCCAGTATATGTGTAAGGTCACAGACCTCTTGGTCAGCACTGAGGTGACACTGGCTATTAGTCCTAAAGTGGTGAAATAAAATAGAAAGTACTATACTCAACACAAGGGTGTGTGACAGGGACAGCAACACTCGCCGGAAAAGCAGTGCCCCCTATGCACTTGCAGCTTTCTAATTTCTTTGGTTGTGTGCTGTTTAACAGGAAATAATGATAACTGAGATTCCCTCCATAATTATCTTGGAGGAGAGATGGGGCGGGTGAAGATACAGAAGGAAGGAGACCGGCCCAGGTTTGATAAAGGCGTAAGCTTAGTAACAGGTGCAGGAGGTTGGTTCTTCTCATCTCTCTACTTGAGGGGTTAGAAAATAGCCATAATTTTTAGAAACAAAAATCCTAAAGGAATAGAGACTTGACTTAGGGGACAGAGGAATAGAGCTTGGCAGTAAATTCTCATCGGTTTCCCCATCTCAAAACTGGGGAGCTGAGTGAATTGCATTGTGCAGTGCCTTAGCTCCTCAGAGCCCTCAACTCCCCTGATTCCCAGCAGGCTGCTCTTTCTTCAGGTGCAGGTGAGGTGGAACCACAGCGGACTGCCTCAGGGTCTTCCTTTCCTGTTTTCCCAAGTGGCTGGAGAATCTCGGTCTTGCAGTTGCCATGGTTACCAGGATGGAAGTAGGGCTGCAGACAGTGGCGGTCAGACGGTGATGGTGGGGAGAACGGAGGACGGCAGCCTCTCAGTGTCTCTGTCGGCCTTCACCTGACTCTGGTCTACGTACTTTTTTCTCCTAGAAGATATCTACTAAGAAAAAAAAGACTTCCCCTTCCTCTTTCCTGTCACTTTCTTTTAATTATAAGTGATTGCCATTTTATTTCTATAGTTATTTTAAGGCTGTAATTTCTGCTGAAGTGTGTAGAAAGCACCAGGGAAGCTTAACAATATGAAATGATATGTAATCTGTTAGGTTTTTTTCATGTTGAAGAACGATGCCACACTAGAGAAAAATTGACATGTTTTGAAATGATTAACAAAAAGGTTTTCCTTTTTAAAAAATGATTTTAAAAATCAATGAAAGAAAAAAAAAGATTTTAAACAATGAAATTGAGCCAACTGAATACCATCAAAGCCGTGTACGGCCAGGGTGGTCTCTGAAGCTCACCTTAGGAAAAACCCACCATGCCCAAAGGTATGAAGAGAGGTGAACTTCTTCCAGGAAGCACAGCACCTCCGTGTGTCCTCTTCTCCTAAGCTCTGGCTTGTGCCGGAGGCAGGCCTGGGTTGGTGGTCCTTGAGTCAGCTGTGGTTCAGAATGCCCTTTCTCAGCCCAAAGAGTGTCTTGTCCTATGAGGCAAACTGGGGTTGTGCAATTTTCAGCCCCTGAGCCTTTTTTTTTTTTTAATTTAGTTGATACAGGGTCTCACTACACAATTCAGACTAATAGTGATCCTCCTGTCTCAGCCTCCCCAGTGCTGGGATTACAGGTGTGCACCACCATGCCTGGTTGTAGGGGTGGTGTGGCATGCAGTACCAGGGATTGAACTTGGTGCATCGAGCTTGCAAGGCAGGCGCTTAGACTGCTGAGCTACTTCCCCAGCTCAGCATTGTTTTGAATGCAGGAAGTTGCCTAAGTTCTCTGACTCAGATTTAGGCTGTCCTTAGGTGTTAAGTGGTAGGTCGAGAGTGCCCTCTTTTCCATCTACAGTCACATGTCACTTCGTGATGGGACACTCTCTGAGCACTGCCTTGCGGGGCTATTTTATTTTTGCATGAACATTATAAAGTATATTGTCACATGATCACAATGTCACATGACTGTGCTATCCCAGTTAGCTGTTCTCACTGCTCTTCTTTTCCTGGGTGAGAGGACCTTTTTCAGTCTGACCTAGGCTAAGGGTTTGTCCATTCCCTGACTTTAGAGTTCAGTATGCTGTGCGAAACTTTTTTCTTACAGAATAACATTTTCCTGTTGTGCTGTTTTCTGAGGCAGATGAGGTGTGTCCTCCTGGGCTTTATCTGTGTATGTGGCACCCCAAGCTAAGCATCAACACCTTACCGCACACAGTGCGCCCTGACTCCTACATAGTCAGTTTCCTGAGAGTAGGCCCCTCAGCAGCCTGCCTGTACCTGCTGCTTCCACCCTGTTCCCAGGGCCTGCTCCAACTGTGTTGGTCTGTGCAGCCAGCGCCCGCCGCCGTTACGGGGCACCCTTCTTCTCAGCACCCACATCTGTCCCATGGGCCCAGGCTCCAGCTGATGCTCAGACACCCGCCCAGCCCCTACCAGGTAGCACTGCCTGAGGATGGCATGGAAACTCCACACCCATTCTTGTGATCCGTGCGTCAGCGCGGCAGCCATGGAACATAGCAGCCACTGCTCGGTGTTCCACAGCGCATCCGCAAGCACGCTTCCTGCCCTCGAAGAGCTTTTTTTCGAGAGAGGAAGGCACTGCTGCGTGCTGCAAGTGGATACAGAAGTGAAGGCAGAGGAACTGCGAAAGTCCCGAGCACAGTGCTGTCCAGCCCAGCGCCCGGCCTGGGCCAGCTCTCCTTGCCATCATAGACATGGCTTTGTCCCGCACTTAGCCTTGGAAACGTGGATTCATTGACTGCTTCCTGTCTCCCACCATCTTCTACGTCCTGTTAGTTCCAAAAAGCCTTTGCCTTATTTCTTCCTAGTACAAGGTCCCGCTGACATCAGCCTGTCCTGTCCATGGTCTGGTGCTTGTCATGCCTATATTACTGCTGTGTAGCCTTTCCATTATTCTTGGGGATTTACTTGTAACTAGCTATAGAAAGCCCAGGAGGCCAGGTGAAGCTGGCTTCTGGTGGTGAGCCTGACTGCAAGGGCCACCTGAGCATGAGGCGGTGGTGCAGAGGTGCACAGCTGTCAGGACCCCCAGAGTAACCTAGGCAACAGACTCTCCAGCCAGGCAGCCAGAGCCAGGAGTCTCCTAAGACCTGTTCCAGAGGTAGGGAAGAGTCACCGGGCATCCAGGTGAGGGAGGGTGGGAAACAGGTGGCCTCAGCAGCCAGGGTACTGGGAGTGAGGGAATAGTATTCTTGGATAGAGGGTGCCTGGAGGAAAGGATTGGAAAGACTCAAACAAGACCCTGTACTTTCTTGAGGAAGAGGGGAACAGAGCTTATAAGCAGGACAGGAGCTTACCGAAGGACTCACAGCAGAAATTCACCGTGTACATTGGGACACAGGGAAGGGATTTAGGAAAGGGGACTCCTTGGACCGTAGGCCTGCAGTGTTGGAGTTGCTGTCAACACAGCCCAGGAACCATGGGAGCAGAGAGAGGAGAGTTCACCAGGGCGGCAGCCCCAAATGTGTGAATCTGAGGAAACGGGCTGTCTGAATCACTTTCTAACAGCTAGGACACAAGGCATGGCACTTTCCACTTAAAGGAAGAGAGGGTCATTTTGTTCAGTTTCACAAGTTCCAGCTCGTGATGGGCTGGCTCGAACAGGAAGAGGACAGTAGAAAAGCTCGCAGCCTGGCATCCAGGAATCAGAGAGAAGAAAAGAACTGAGGGCAAGAATGCAGCCTGCCAGGTCCAGCTATGAGGGTCCCGCCTCCAGCCAGCCCCTCCTGCTGACCACGAGTTAGCTCTAGCACCCCCATGATCCAGGCCCCTTCCACGCCCATGAAGCTCTGGGGGCTTTTAGATTTAAATCCTAACAGGTAGGCAAAGCACTCGTCACTCCCTCCCACCTCCGTCATCCTGGATACCACCAAGATAGAATATTCCTTTGGTGGAAAGTTTGTCCGTTACTTCTCAAGCCAAACACAGGTCTTGGCACGCTGATTCCTGAATAAATTTCAAACTCCCTGGATCCTCATTTTAACCCAAAGCAACCTCTCCTGCCTCACTTCTTCGACAGTCCACAGTCCTCGGACTTCCGTCGTCCCAGGACTCCCACTGAGCATGTCCTGGACCTTCCTGTCATCGGGCTTCTCCCCTTCTCCCCCCTGTTCCTCTGAGCACCTTCTCCTCTGGCTGCACCTGTTGAGTCAGGACTATGCCCTTTCCTCCCTAAACATTCCGGACCCCGATTCTGCGCCGAGTAGGAACCTCCCCTTCTGTACTTTGCTCTCCTTTAGAACGAGTGCCTGCAGCCCTCTGTGGTCTGGCTTATGCATGCTCAGATTCAACAAGCCACAGGTCTTTGGAGGAAAAGAACTTGGTCTGTACTGAATGAGTGTAGACTGGTTTTCCTTGTCGTTCCCTAAGTAGGATAGTGTAGCAACCATTACCTAGCGTTTCTGTTGTGTTAGCTCTAAGTAACCCAGAGATTAATTCAAACCTGTGGGAGGATGTTCATAGGTTACATGCAAATACCATGCCATTTCATGTCAGAGCGTACATAGATTTTTGTATCAATAGTGGTTTCCGAGCCCAATCTCCTGTGGATACCAAGGAATGACTGAATTTGACTTTTCTAGTGTATCTGTTTTTCTTACATTCCTAATTTATCATAAAGCATTTAAGGTCAGACATGGTTACACTCAGCCTTGCTCCACTTTATAGAGGTGCTTTATAGAATAACTCCATACTTAGTGTGTATTTTTAAAATGTGTTTTGAATTGAATTGAATTTGAATTTGAATTAAGTATTGAATAGCCCCTATAACCAAAAATGTAGCACTGGGTACTTTAGGACTTTATATGAGAAATTGAGGAATAAAAATGTTAACAGGAAAAAGACAGATTAAAACACTAACCAGAACTATGCTGATCATAATCACAACCCTATACAGCTATTAAGAAGCTGATAAAATGTGAGAAAATTTTTCTTTCCTATTTTTTGTTCTTAGCAAAAGTAAATTAGTTATTCTGCCAAAGAAAATCAAAGCAATTTATCTCCATTAAAATTGTGACTTTTATTTGCCTTGCTAATAATAGGAAAGGAATGCCTGTCTAGATTTTTAGATAAATATCAGCATGCCAGGAATCAGATTAACTTGGAGAGAGTCCGCTGGTAAAAGCTGTAGTTCACCAAAGTGCTCTGAGCTCTGAATAATTACAATGGCTACTTGAAAAAAAAATTCTATACTGTATCAGATTCTGCCCTAAGAACTTAACTCATCATATCATCAAAACAGCCTTATGAAGCGCAAGTGCTACTATTAACCAGTTCCACTGGAGGAGACTGGGCCCAGAAAACTCGGTTGAGTTGTGCAAGGAAACACAGAGGCAGCACTGGAACCCAAGCCCAAGGGGCTGTCGCCCGTACTCTTGGCTGTTGTTCTTTATCGCGTCTTCAACAGATGGCTTCCTGCCTAGGTCAGCCCTTGACAGGTGACACTAATGCATGTATTTGCTTCATATTCATTTTTCCTGTTCAAAGGATTTGGCCTGAAGAATCATTTTGTTCCACCTGACAGGCCTGATTTCAACAGAGCACATGGAGACATGTGGCTGGATAAGACCAAAATAATGCCCTGTCATAGTAAAGTAGCATATTCCCCGTAACTGAAGAGGCATCATGTGGCTGCCCAGGATTATCTCCCATAGCCTGTAAATAGAGCAGTGGTAAAGGACTTGCTCAGGTGATGTTTGTTGAGGACTGCTCTGTTTGCACTAATACATGACAGTATTGTATCTTTCATCCATCTCATTCCGCTGAGAAGGTGGAAGTGCTTTTGTGTATCTCATCAGCCTGGGGTTAGGGGAAGGAATCGGTCGCACTTCCCAGTGTGCTGCAGTAGAGTTATCAAAGCAGGCCCGGGCCATGCAGCACCCACAGTCCTGCATGGGGCTCCTTGTTCACCTATTAGAAGGCGCTCATTTGTCTTCTCAACACCTGTTTACCGGGCATCTTTGGCTATGGTGTGTCCGGCATGACTGCAGAACATTATGATACTTCACAGACTTCTCGGCGATACAGAAGAGACCCACCTTCCTCCTCACATGCAACTTATGTTCTAGTTGGGTAGGAGACAGAGCAAATCCAAATGAGGTTGAGAGAAAATCGAGAGTGAGAAGAGAAAAGCACAGAGAGGGGTGGGAGTAGAGAACAGGAGAAGGAGCGTCCAGCAGAGTGGGCGTTGAAGCAAAGGCAGGAAGCAAGGAGCAGAAGCCCTCTAAGAAATCCGGTTGTGCAGCCGCATGCGTTGCAGACCGTTCTAGCAGTGGGGATAGTAACACTTGCTGATTCGAGTCCATCATAAGCTCAGCCCGTTCACTTACTCGCATGCCTCACATTCGTGGACCTTGGGCTGGGTAGTCCCAGTAGCTGCTGCCAGCACCCAGACTAACAAATCATGCGACTTCACTCTCAACGATTCTACCAGGACAGGAGCAGGAAACCAAGAAAGGGATTTAAATCTTTTAACATTCAGTCATGGCTTCCTGTCTCAGTATCAAGTCCAGGAGCCAGATTCTAGCTGGTCATCAAACCAAAAGGCAAAAATGCCTAATGGGGTCAAGTTCAGAATCTCTCATATATTGGGGTGGGGTGAGGTTTCAAACATCCAGTCAGCTCAGAATGCCTTTAGAAACTGAACTAATAATGCATAGTTGCCTCCAGCTACAGACTCCTGACTCATATTGATGGTGTCCTGTAGACCATTGGGCATGATGGCTATGTTCCCAAATCAACTTACAAACATCGTTTTACCCATAGTGTACCTGAAACTTGGTATTAACAGCACTGCAAAAAAAAAAAAAATAGCCAAATCTTATTTATTATTATAGTAAAACACTTTATGAGGTTTCACTGGAAACTTAGAATTTTAGGATTGTGAAACGCCTTCCCAGCCATCAGCTTCTCTTTTGCACAGGAGTGTCCCCAGCTGCAGCTGTCATGCTAACACTGAGCACTGGACCTGCTTCTCGAGCTCCTAATTCACAGCTCAGCCGTAGGGAAATTTTCTTTTATAAATGGCCTAAAGCAGATCCACTTCAATCTTTCTAACTATTCACTAGGGGTGTGTGTGTGTGTGTGTGTGTGTGTGTGTGTGTGTGTAATTATTTATCTTTATTGATGTATTTACATCAGTTACTTTTGTTTTAAAGAAAAAAAAACCAATGATACAAAATCTCAAAACAAGATTTTAAGAGAGTAACAATGGTTAGTACATTGTGTATTGTTTCTGCCAAAGTAGTTTCTCATATTACAAGATATAGGCAAGAAATAATAAATAAACGACATAGGTACAAACATCTGGGTTTTTTTTTAAAGTCAACAGAAAATGGAAATATACTTTTTAAAGTTTCTAATACTAGGAGAAGATATACAATGTCTTTTAAATAAATTGTAAGTCAAAGATTTATTGATGTATTAAAATAGCCAGGTATGGGCTACATGGTGGTATTTCACTCAGTGATGAACCACAATGATGGCCTCCTGAGATTCTACACCCTAATGATGTTGGACCTGTCTTAGTTTGTGTAAAGACATGCTTGGAGTTTTGCACAAGGGTACAGCTGCCAACCTGCACATTTCTCAGAATATCTCGCTATCATGACATGATGAGCGATGGTATTAGGGTATCACATATGCCCTCCAGGACATACTTACGTGATGATCCTTCTGCCTTAAAGTTTCTTCACTCCCTTTATCTCTTTGCAGTTTTACAGTGTTTCACTCTAGGAGCACACAAAATTGTCTCGTTCTCTGGTTTTTATCGAGCTGCAAGCCCCCAAAGGCCGTCTAGAGATAGATGAGGCATGAGTCTGGCCAGCTGCACTCCCACCGTCTGCAGTTGGCCTTGTGTGCAGTCGCACTTCACCTGCCCTTTCTTAGCTAGGCTGTGTGTTATGCTAATTTGGTGGCTTTGTGAAAATTTTTAGAACTTTTGCTCCATCAGTCATTACATTTCCATTATGTATAATGAAACCCAGAATAGGGATTCATCTTGTTAGGAAAATAATAATTCATCAGTAGTACTTAAGTGTTTTATAAAGACATAAGAGAGTTCAAATCTACCATCACCCCGCCCATTGCCCCCTGTTTATTTGATGTTCCGTGGATAGGAAACGCCAGACAGTCCTCCTGCCTGGGGGATCCTTTTACTCCTTCATCACAGCCTGTTTTATGTCCTTCTGTACCCACCTCTTCATCTTCTCTGGCACTGGCCCCTCTCCTCCCTGCACTTTCCTGCAGGCCTGTATTATAGTTCATCGGTATAATTACCTAGTGCTTTTTTTTCCTCAAAGTATTTTTCTAGCGTTGAATTCATTTTGTCTTCATTATCCCTGTGAGCATACATGAGGGGAGGCTGGGTGCTGAATTTTTAGGCCAAAGACTGATATCACTGCAGTATTCACTAGCTGAAGATCCTTGGGCACGTAACCACTCTGAGATTTACTTTCCTCATCTGTTGCCTGAGAAGAACAGCTGTGCTGCCCACCTCACAGGGTTGTTGAGGGTCAGATGGGAGTGGATGGGAAAGAGTTGTAGGCAGTAAAGCACTATAGTCTGGTTTAAAAAAAAAAAAAAAAGAATGTCATAAGTGGAACCACTTAGGAATTGTCATCGCTTTTTTTATTACTGTAAAAGCATATCAAATGTATGATCTTAATCTTTAAATGTGATGGCAAATATTTTACTTTGTAGTGAGAGCAGGTCACCAAAAGTTTTTCATTTTGGAGAATTGAAACTCTAAACCTATTAAACAACTTTCTTCTGCCCTCTGGTGATCCATTCTTCCATCCTTCTTTCTTCCCTCTCTTTGTTTTTCTTTCTTTTTTTTCTCTTTCTTCTTCTCTTTCCCTTTCCTTTTTCCTTCTTTTCTTTGTTTCTTCCTTTCCTTTTTCCCTACCCCCTTTCTTTTCTTCCTTCCTTCCTTTTCCCCTTCCCTCCCTTCTCCCCTCCGTTCCTCTCTCCCTCCCTTTTTCTCTCTTTTAGAGCCAGGATTGTACTGCGTTTCCCAGGCAGGCCTTGAGCTCATGGGCATGAGCCATCCACCTCAGCCTCCCAAGTAGCTGGATGTATGTGTGCTCTGCCGTCCTAGCACTCCTCTTCTACTTTCTCTATAAATCTGAGTGCCTTGAATCCCTCACAGAGGTGGAATCATGCAGTACTTGTCTTACATGACTACCTTGTTTCACTTAGAATAGTGTCAGGTTCATCCATGCTGTAGCAAGTGACAAGATTTCCCTTCTTTTTCAGACTCCATAGCACACCACATTTTATTTACCCAGTCACTGGTAATAGAAGTGTGGATTGTTCCCACATCTTCATTATTGTTACTAGTGTTGCTAGGAGCACAGACATCATCATTATTTTAGCATTAGACCTGGTAGGTGTGCATACCTTTTCTCATGGTCTAAATTTGGATTTCTGACAGCTGATGATATGGAACTTATTTTCTCATTCTTACCTGCCTTCTACATGGCCAAATTTGTAAAGCTTCTGTCAAAGTATTCTATCTGTTTTTTAATAAAGTTGCTAGTTGGATATGATTTACATTTTCTACAAACTATAGATTCTCATTTATTAATTTTTCTTTATAGATCATGATTTGGTGAGATAGCTCTGATGTTTTTAACCCCAAATCACAGAGACTTTTCTCCTAGATTTTCTCCTGAAGCTTTCGTAGTTTTACACTTTATATTTAGATCTAGGATCAATTTGGGCTTAATTTTCCAATAGGATATGAGAATTAAGAGAAGGTTCTTTTATAGGGTATATATTTCTAGTTATTGGAATTTTTTGAAAAGCCTGCTTTTTTCTATTGAATTGCCTTTTTATCATTTAAAAAATCAGTGATTGTATTTTCTTGCATATATCCTTATTGGTAAAAGTCAGTTAAGTCTTTTGGCCAATTTTTATTGTACATTTTGTTTTATTTTAACATTGAGCTTTAAGAGTATTTTATATGTCTTAGCTATAATCCCTTTGTCATAAATGTTTGGAAATACTTCCTGCTGTGTTGTAGCTTGTCTTTTCATTCTTTAATAGTATCTCTTAATAGTTTATAATAATTTAAAATTATTATAATTTTAATGAGGCACAATTTCTCTTTTAAGATTATGGTTTTGATGTCTTGCTTAAGAACTTTCAACACCATTTGTTGGAATAACTTTAAATGTGTTTGATGATCTAAAGTGAGCCTGGGGAGAGTCACATGGAGAGAAAAAACATTCTCTCAGGCTTTCACAGAGAGCAAATTGGTCAAGCAATGGCCGTGACTCATCCTCATGTCAGACACTGACAAAAGGATGTACAAAAGGCGGTACAGGGCTACAGGATAAATCCTGAGAGTACTAGGCTGACCTTATCAGATACAAAAGTTACATTTCTTGTATATCGGTCTTGTTATATCTTGGTCTTAACCATCCAGCAGAAAAGTATGAAAATGAGGTATATAAAGTAAATCAATATTAATATGATGAGCTGTAAAAGGCTCAAGTCAATAACTTCTGAGGATAACCCACTAATATTATAGACTGCTAGACAGTGTTAGATTGTTTAGTTGAATTCAAACACCTATAGTATTTAGATGCCAATAGAATATTCACCTCTGACAGGACCAAAAAAAGAATACAAAGAAAAGATCATTTTGTATTTATATATACAAAATAGGATAAATTTACAGCTACTTTCACTTAATTCATTGAGAAGAAAGAGGTGTACTAAGAGTGTTTGGACAGAATATCCCGCCTGCTTCTTGTACTACAGATAACCACTAAGAAGATAACAGTGTACAGTGTATTGATTATCAAAACTGTCCTATTAATCAGCTGTGAAACTGTCTCATTCATATTTATTTCTCAATAAAAGAATAAATATAAAATAATTAATTGGCCACATATATGTGCTGTATTTCTGGGCTTGGTATTCTGTTCTCTTAGTCTCTGTGTCTATTTGCAAATATACTTTCTTGGTTACTGTAGCTTTTTAAGTCTAAAAATTAAGTTGTGTGATTTCTCCAACTGTATTATTTATAAAATTGTTTTAAAATAATCTGGTTTCTTCACCTCATTTATATTTTTGAGTCAATGTGATTATATTCTCAAAAGTTACTGCTGGAATTTTGTTGGAATTACATTAAACCAATACTGCAATGTGGAAATAGAAAGGTGTAACACATTTAAAAGGAAAGCAAGAACTTGAGGATTGGACAACAAGGAGAGGGCAAGGGGACAAGCTGGGAAACAGGACAGGGACAAAGCCATACATTTGTACCTGCAGGATGGGCAAGGCAATGATCCTGAGAAACATCAGCAGGTTTTTGAAACTGGTGGTTGATTGGTGGGATTCTCACTCTGACTAACTATGCGTGCTGATACCTGTGAGCCGAGCAACTGCACTGAAGATAGCAATGTGTGATAGAAGGGTCACTCTTGGAGTACCTGTTATTCTGGTCTTCCAAATACATACTTCTTGTCATGACATACTAATTATTACCATACTATCTCACAAGTAAAAGTTTTTTTTAAATGAATAATAAAGACACAAGAAAAAGAAAAAAAAATGTCAGAGGTATGTCCTGCTGCAATGCTGTATATAGTTAGATTTCTAAATTTCTGTGTAAAAACATGTAATTGTTTATTCATATTCTTTAAATATTTTTCATTTTTAAATTTTTTATCTCCATATTCTGTAGGGACTTAATATTTAACATATCAATACTTGATGAAAAATACCTGTTCCATGTCATGCCTAAGATGTTTGATATTCAGACAGATAGTGAGGTTAAACCTAACTGCATAAGATGTAGGGTAATAATAAGCTTCTCTTCTGGAGGGTTAGCAACCTAAGTTTGCAGACCAAAAATTAGAGAAATAGAAGTGCTGCAAGGACAGCCAACATTTTGACCATAGCCTTTCAAGGTCAGTGAAGAGTCAGGACATAGGAGAACCTATACTGTAACATCATGTGACTCAGTTGTGTCCCAAATTTTCTGATCAAGGAGATTATGGGGCCACAGAGCAATGTGATCGATGATGAAGAATGTGCCTAAGGAGAGTGAGTCACCTGGAGAGAAAGCACTCTCTCAGGCTTTCACAGAGAGCAAGTTGGTTAAGCAATGGTCGTGACCCATCCACATGGCTGACACTGACAAAGGATCTGCAAACTGCGGTACAGGGTACAGGATAAATCCTGTAGGTACTTGACTGACCTTATCAGATGCAAAAGTTACATTTCTTGTTACACAGGTCTTGCTTTATCTTGGTCTTAACCATCCAGCAGAAAAATATAAAAACGAGGCATATAAAGTAAAGCCATATTAATATGCTGAGCTGTAAAAGGCTCAAGTCAACAAGTTCTGCGGATGACCCACTACCATTGTGGACTGCTGGACTGTGTTGGATTGTTTTGCTGAATTCACGCACCTATAGTATTTAGATGCCAGTGGAATACCCATTTCTGACAGGACTAAACAAAAAAAGGGGATACAAAGGATGGACCATTTTGTGTCTGTATATGCAGAATAGTTAGGATAGATATACAGCTACTTTTGCTTAATTCAATGAGAAGAAAGATTTGTACTAATAGTTTTTGGACAGATTATTCTGTATACATCTTGTACTATGGAGAACCACTAAGGAGATAACAATGTACAATGTATTAATTATTGAAACTGTCCTATTAATCAGTTTTGAAACTGTCTCATTGATATTTGTTTCTAAATAAAATAAAACAAAAATACTGCAATTTGGGTAGAATTGTTATCTTTACCATGTTGAAATTTCTAGTCTATGTCCTGAGGTGCCTGTCCATGAAATTGGCTTTTCTATTTCTTTCATCAGCATTTTTAATTTGGGTAAAACAAATTAAGTTTATACCTAAGTATTTGTTTCCATAAAGTACTGTAAACCATACAAGTATATTTAAATATTTTAATGTTAATTTCCAATTGTTCACTGCTAGTTTATAGAGATATGATTATCTTATTTCACCTTAGTAACTTCACGTATTAATTCTAATAGTTCTAGCGAAGATTCCCTTGCATTCTCTACATGGGTAATTATGTCTTCTATCAATGGGAATGATTTTATTTCTTATTCTCTAGTCAGTATGGCTTTTATTTCTCTAGTAGTAGGTGGGACTTCTATACATCAACTAGAAGGGTGAAAGGGGACATCCTTGCTTTGTTCTCACAATGAGGGGGAAAGGATTCATTAAGCAGATGTTTGCTGAGGGATTTTTCTGAGTGCGCTAACTTCCTCATCAGGTTGAGGAAGTTTCCTTTTCATTCCTCTTTCTCTGGGAGTATTTATTATGGCTACACAGATGTTGAGTTTCTCATACTGCTGTTATATTTGGTCACGTTGATAGGTTTTAGAATATTGAATCAGTTTTGTATTCTTAGATAGACTTAATCTAGTTGTGATTTGTTAAGAATTGGTGACATTTACCCAACCAGTTAGCCAGTTGATCACAGCACGGTGCTAGAAATTGGTGATACTGTTCTGTAGTTTTCTGTTCTTGTTTGTGCTATACTGTTTGTCTGGTTTCAGTATTAGAGTCACACTGATCTTGTACAATCAGCTGAGAGCTGTCCCACAAAAGAGTGTGTAGGATTGATGTTATTTCTTCCTCAAAAGTTAAGTGGAATCAACCAATGAAACAGTCTAGGCCTAAAGGATTTTAAATTGTAAGTTCAATTTCTTTGATAGTTATAGGGTTATTGGGGTTCTCCCTTTAACCTGTTTGAGGGCCAGTAGGCTCCAGTACTGTGAGATAGCAAGCCAAGTATAATGCTTCCTGCAGATCTCCTCACTGCTAACTGCCTCCTTCCATCATTTTCAGAGAAGCCTCCTGTTCCCAGGGAGGTCTGCCTGGTTCATCCTGTGTGGAATCGCTCTTCCCCTGCACTTTTTTTTTTTTTTTTTTTTTTTTTTTTTTTTTTTTTTTTTAATGTATTTTGTACAGGGTCTCACTACGCAGCTCACACTCATAGTGATCCTCCTGTTTTCAGCCTCCCCAGTGCTGGAATTACAGGCATGCACCACCATGTCCAGACTCAGTGGTGGCTCAGCGTGCCCAGGCGGCAGAGCCAGAGCAGCGTGTGGTGCTGGGGATCAAACCCTGGTCCCTGCGCTTGCCTAAGCAGGCACTTAGTCCATTGAGCTATCTCACCAGCCCTCACACTCTTTTTTTTTTAATGTCCTTGTTGATAGTTGTAGACTAGCTGATCGCTTTGGAGTGTACAGTTCAGTTCTTTTGAAATGATTTAATTGATGAAATCATTAATTTCCTGATAGGCTTTACTACATGAGTGTCTGTGATTTGGAAAGTGGGAATATAGGGGAAGGGGAAGGGGTGGAGTGTGCTTATTTTCAGTCCGCCTATAGTGTCGCTGTATGATGTCATGTCATTGAAAGTTGCTTAAAAATTCTGAAAGGCCATCGTGGACAAAATGAGTATTGCACCCATAACTGATAAAGTAGAGACATTCTCAGGGATGGTTAATGAAGCTAGGTGTATTACTGTGCTTGACAACATAGAGGTCAGGCAGGGACCATCACTACCAAAAACAGCAGCAAAGCAGGCCATTTGCTTTAGTCAACCAGCTGTATACTGCGTATTATCTAACTGAACTCAATCAGGCTGAATGCACGTTAGAAAAATCCTGGTAAAAGACACGACACGGTAATTTTGCCACATATAAAGAGTTCTTTTTTTTATTAAAAACTTATGATGGTGATGAAAGTTTTCTTCATTATATCTAAAATACATCCTATATGAAGGAGATGAAATAATCCTCTTTATTTTTCTACCAGTTGTATATGGATTTTTTTTCTTGGTTTAACCTTTCCATACACATGTGGATGGAAAGCATCACAGTCCCACCTTATATTTAGAAAGTATTCATTATTCATCAGCAGTAAGTTATAGTGGTTAAGCCCTCTATGGGAAACACTGAGACAAGAGCTAGGTCTATGTGCATTTGTCATAATTGAAATTGATGTTTTTGTAAATAGGGAACCTTCTGTCTCAAGTCTAAGCTAGCCAGGTCCACAATAGGATGACCAGGCCACTACGGCCATCCTTTTGCAGATTAATATGAACTAGAGACCTTGGTTCCTAAATACAGTTGAGGAGACTGCCTGGCTTGCTGTACACATTGGAGAATGACATATTTTTTTCTTTAATCCAACTGAGCTTTGGGTTTAAACTTGTGGCTCCTTGGAGGAGGAGCCTAGGATCACAAGGGCCTAGACTTTTCTAGGGGAAATTCTAGGGGAAGCAAAACATTTTCCCTGAGCGTTCTATAGAAGTCATGTCAAGGAAGTCCCAGACACTATCGCTTCTCTAATTTCTGATTATAATGACATTTAAAACAAAACATGCTCCCTAAACTGAAAGGCATTACTCCTTTTTGCTTGGTCACACTTGATTCTTAAGGGGCGTGAGGAGGAAAAGAGCCATGTTCCCATCAATCTCTTAATAAAATGTGGTTCCCACATGGGTGAGACAAGTGAGTTTGCATTGTTTTAAGAGAGGATCCTATGTTTGTATTCTTTACTTGGGTGGATGATTTCCTAACTTCATTTACCTTTGGAGTGGTGCCACTTTAAACACTTTTAAAAGTACTACAGAACGCTTTCTAGCCTGGGTCAGAGAAGTCACATCAGGAAAGGCCATTTTTAAATTTCCTTTGCATATTATTTCCTGTTGCGGTTTTGTTTTGTCTTTTTTCCTCCTGTGGTATAAACCCAGTCCTTATCAGTAGGGCTGAGTCCTGGAAAGTGACTGGCTTTTGGCTTGCATCTTTTCCTGCTCTGCTTCCCACTAGGACTACAAGTTGCCACCTTCATGCTTATTTGTTCTGTGTGAGGTGCAAGGCGTTTGCTCATCTAGGCTTAGAGTATTTTCCTTTTGTTCTGAGTTTTCTTCAGCTACTTCCCTGATGCCTGCCGTCTGGGTTTTGAAACTGTACTTGAGATGCTTCTTCATTCCGAAGGACTAGTGTTTACTTAGTCACATTATAAGATGTGCGTAAGAGGCTGTCCAAGGAACATAAGGGGATAAACACATGGTTGGAAAGACTGTTAACTGGAAAGCAGAAAGCTCCTTATGTATCAGCCTGGTTACAATTTCTTTTCACTTACTTTTCAGCTCATAATTTATCTATATTGGACCGGCCAAATAGCTCAGCGGATTAAAGTGCCTGCAAGCAGGCGCAGGGGCCAGGGGCTCGATTCCCAGGCCTACCGTGCCAGCCCCGCCCCCGGGGCGCACTGAGAAGGCAAATGAGACTGAGCGAGGTGGCACATGCCTGTAATCCCAGCTCTTGGTTTTGGTTTTTGTTTTTGGCTTGGCGGAACCAGGGATTGAACTCAGGCCCTTGCGCTTGCCAGGGAAGCGCTTATTCCACTGAGTCATCTGCCCGGCCCCAATCCCAGCTCTTGGGAGGCTGTAAACAGGCGGATCACTGCAAGTCCAATCTAGTAGTGAGACCCTGAACACCCTGTAGACTCTTCCCTAAAATACAGATAATAATAATAAATAATAATAAAATTTATCTATATTTATATATAATTTGTAGACTCTAAAAGCAGTTTTATAATCTTGTTGTCTAATTGTGGTAGAAAAAAACACATAGCCTAAAAGTTACTCACAAAAGCCCAAAAGTTAACCATTTTAAAGATGCAGATCTGTCATGTCGAGTATATTCACACTGCTGTGCAGCGGATCTGCTGAACTTGTCCATTTTCCAAAACTAAAACTGTATCCACAAAAAATACCAACTCTCCATTTCCCCTCTCCACCCCTTACAGTATGTTTTTAAAGAAAACCTTGGATGAACCAAGTGCAAAACATTAATGACAGTTGAATCACCAATTTGAAGTTGGATGTTGACAGATTTCTGGCGCTGAGCCCTGTAGTCTCTTTATTGCTGTTTTTTTTTTTTTTTTTTTTTAATGAATGAGTAGTGAAGCATAGTGAAGTTAAATAAATTACCCTCAGTTCCGGGGCCTCTGCTTGGCATCTTGGAACCTTATTGTTGTGGTGGGTTTTTTTTGTTTTTGTTTTTGTTTTTTGTTTTTTTGTTTCTTTGTTTTTTTACAGAACCGGAAATTGAACTCAGGCCCTTGTGCTTGCCAGGGAAGCACTTATTCTACTGAGCCATCTCCCTGGCCCCTTATTGGTGTGGTTTTAGTCTTCATTCTTAACCCCTGTATCATGCTGCCTTGAAGTTGATAAACATAACAGTAAAAATAGCAGGGAAAAATTATCAACAGAAAGCACAAAAATAGGCAGGGGAAAATGGAAAGAAGAAGAGAGAAATATTTAGTCAGTCTTACGGTGCAAAGCACTTTATAATTTTTTTTTCAATTTATGTATTTGGTACGGGGTCTTACTATGCAGCTTGGACTTGTGTGGTTCTCTGTTTCAGCCTCCCCGGGCTGGGACTACAGGCATGCACCACCAAGCCTGGTCTTGGTGGCCACGCAGCTTGCCCGGGGGCAAGGCCAGTGCAGCATGTGGTGCTGGGGATCGAATTCTGGTCCCTGTGCTTGCCTAAGCGGGCGCTTAGTCTGCTGAGCTATCTCTCTGGCCCTGTAAAATATTTTAATTGTCCTGGTATCTATTCATCTTGGTTTTTAATCCCTCTGTTTCCATATGTGGGAAGAGAGACTTAGGCAAGTTTAGAAGTGCGCCTGTGGTTACCTGCTAAGTTAGCTAGACTAGAATGTAAAGATGCATCATTCCATAGAGACTGGAATACTGCCTGTGCAGAAGTATTCTGTTATGTAGAAGTCTATTGAATATTATATTAACTTCTACATAAATATATAGAAAAATATTTATTCCACAGTTCTGTGAAATGTTATATATGACTATCATTTCTTTTTTTTAGATTTCTATATATAGACTACTTCACAGAATGTATTCTAGATCTCTTAAGACTGTGTAGCTTTTCCGTACTGCCCAAGAAGGAGTCCATAAGGTGTTGTTCTTCCCATCGTAACTTAAAGGGAGACTTCACAATGTCTGGAGCCCTTGATGTCCTGCAAATGAAGGAGGAGGACGTCCTCAAGCTCCTTGCTGCAGGCATCCACTTAGGTGGCACCAACCTGGATTTCCAGATGGAGCTGTATATCCATAAAAGGAAAAGTGGTGGAATCTACATCATAAATCTAAAGCAGACTTGGGAGAAGCTCCTCCTGGCAGCTTGAGCCGTAGTGGCCATTGAAAACCCTACTGACGTCAGCCTCATATCCTCTAGGAACACCGGCCAGTGGGCTCTGCTGAAGTTTGCTGCTGCCACTGGAGCTACTCCTATCACTGGCTGCTTCACTAATGAGATCCAGGCAGCCTTCCGAGAGCCACGTCTTCTAGTGGTTACTGACCCCAGGGCTGACCACCAGCCCCTCCCTAACAGAGGCATCTAACATCAATCTGCCCACCACTGCTCTGTGTAACACAGGTTCTCTCTGCGCTATGTGGATACTGCCATTCTGTGTAACAATAAGGGAGCTCACTGTGTGGGTCTGATGTGGAGGATGCTGGCCCAGGAAGTGCTGCACATGCATGGCCCCTTCTCCCATGAACACTCAGGAAGTCAGGCCTGATCTCTGTTTCTACCGGGATCCTAAAGAGATTGAAAAGGAGGAGCAGGCTGCTGCTGAAGAGGCTGTGACCAAGGAGGAATTTCAGGAAGAATGGACTGCACCAGCTCCAGCGTTCACTGCTGCTCAGCCTGAGGTTGCAGACTGGTCCAAGGGCGTGCAGGTGCCCTCTGTGCCCATTCAGCAGTCCCCTACTGAAGACTGGAGTGCTCAGCCGGCCACAGGAGATTAGTCTGCAGCACCTGCCACTGAGTGGGCAGGAACCACGACCAAGTGGTCTTGAGCTGTTCTGCCAATGGTTAAGCAAAATGGGAATGAAACTGATGAAAAATAAAGCAATTTCTAAGGAAGAAAAAGAATATATACACAATATATTTATAGAAGTTTATTCCATAGCATATAGTCATATAATAAAAGGACTACATTTTTTTCTGATCCATTTTGTGTTTTCTAGTTTTTCAATCTTCAAGAAAAATAATGAGGGCCACAGAGATAGCTCAGTGATCTAAGGGCTAGCCTAGACAAGTGCAAGGACCCGGGTTCAATCCCCAGTACCACATGCCAAGCCGGTCGGTCCCACCTTGAGCACGCCAAGCCAGCCACCAAGCCCGGGCATGGTGAGGCACACCTATAATCCCAGCCCTGGGGAAGCAGAAACAGGACGATCACTGCTAGGAGACCCAGTGGCGTAGTGAGACCCTGTATCGAATACATAAAATTTTTTTAAAAAGAAGAAAAATGAGAATCTGAGGTCATCTAATAATCAGCAGATTCAAACAGTGAAAAGTGACATTACTGAAAGAAAGGATTATGTCAAAATTGAGTTAGCTTTGATGTCAAACCTTACTCGTTACAATTTCAGATACAGATACACCCTGTTTCTCTGTGTTTATTGGAAAGTAAAAACTTTAGTTAAGTGACCTTTCATCCACTTACTGTGGGGTCCCGTGGGAATCGCATGTACTTTTTGCTTCCTCCTTTGGCCCCAGACTGGACCAGTTTTGCCAGAGGGACTCCTTTTTGTGTAAATACCATGAGCCTGTTCTGTAGAAAGATGGCTGGTAGAAGAGAGAAATGGGTGTAATTCTCAAGAAAACAAATTTTGTTTGGAAAGCTATCTTAGAAAAGCTAGTCTGATTAGACACGTATATGAAAGTTAGAAACATGGATTTTAGGAATTGTCTACTCACTCCTTACTAATTCAGACTGGTTATCCCTGCCTGTTAGTTTAAGTTGATGATGTTCTAATATGCATTGTTCATAGGTTGACTAAAGAAAAACAGACTCGAGGGTATATATTCCCGTCCCATAAAAATATGGGCCTCACATAGGCAGAATTTCAGATGCCTTTAATCCAGGCAGTAACATTAGATATTTAAATAAGTGAGAATGTCTTAATCTAGAGTTTAGTATCACTAAAATGTATTTTGTATCTAGACTTGCTTACCACTGACTGCACAGCCCAAGGTGAAATGAGATTTTGTGTGGATGTGTGTGACTGGAGATTTAACCCAGGGCCTAAACATTGAGCTATATCCCCAGCACCCCACTCCTATCCCCATTTGTTTAAGACAGTGTCTCACTAAATTTCTAAAGTACACAGGTTGAACTTCAACTTGTGATCTTCCTACGTCAGCCTCCCTGAGTACATGAGTGTGCGCCTCTGCCCTTGACTGAGATATTTCCTCCTGATCAAAGCTGGTAATGCTCTGCAGTACTTAAGACTGCCTGAGAACAACTTGTGGGGAGAAAACAGATCATGGAAAGGGCTATTAAAAGTTTAGGCCTTCGGCAGCTTCCCCTCTAATGAATGTGGTTTATGATCGAGTTTGAAAAACCCATCACCATTTAGAGCTGAGACTCAGTGTTTCACAGTTCCCAGCCCCTTATTGGTGTGCAGATAGATGGTGACTCTTCCAAGGATCATTATCATTGTCCTTACTTCAAACAACAGTCCCCCTTATGATTCCACCGTGTCCTGGGGGGACTCCCTTCTGCTGTGAAGAAGCAGGCAATGTCAGCAAGCACATGAACTGGATGAATCCAAAAGCATCGGTCTTAGGCCTTGATGTTATTCACGGGTCTGCAAAGAGTGGTGTGGGAAAAGGAAGGGCGGACAGCTTGTGTTTCACGTAGCTCGAGAGTCCTGGCCCCTGATTACTTCCCCGAGGTAATTTGTACTTCCCATCCCATCTGGGATTGAGAGCTTGCTCATTGTTCAAGTCCTGAACCTTCATCTCTGGGGAATAAAAGCCATGGGACCCACAGGTTGACCTCTGTAGCTTTTCCTAGCTCACCTCCTCTGGAGATGGGAGTGACTGTGGCTTCTGCTAGCTGCACAGGCCAAGGACAATGCCTGCTTTTCTCCTTTCCACTTGAACCTTCTCCAGCAGCTCTACCATGTGAAAGTATCAAGTACTAAATACATTTGTTCAAAGAAAAAGCGTAATACCAACAGTTTGTGAAGCAGCCTACCTTTTATCTACAAAAGAGAAAAAGGGAAATGAATGCTTGAATGTGCCCAGGAAATTTGGAGGGACACAGACTCATAAAAGTTTGTAATTGTTTGTGGAGTTAGGATGGGGTTCAATTTGATTAGGCGGAGGAGAGGGCGAGAGTAGCAATCTTCACTGTAGGTTTTTTTGTTTGTTTGTTTTTTGTTTTTCTAATCTGGGCTATAAGAATGCACTATCCTTGCTGGGGAGATAGCTCAGAGGTATAGGTACTTGCCTATCCCCCCAAAATTACTTAAAATTAAAAACTTGTGCTATCTGATGTCTTGAAGGAGCATGAGGAATCACCATACCACTTTTGGGAGGGTTGAAATCTTTGTAGTTATCAATGCAGATTGGAGAAAGCCAGGTGACAGGCTTTGGGTTAGGTGCTTCAGGGGTCACCTAGATTCTAGATGTGCGCCTGGGAGCTTCTAAATTGCTTCTATCCTTATTTGTATGAGGGAAATAGAAGTCATTGCTTAGGCTGTCTTCTGGGCTGCTGGGGGCGGTGTTGATAGGACGGTGCTCTCCACACACCAAGTAGGTACAACAAATCTATCAGCTTTCTGGGAGGAAATGGTGACATTCATTTCCCAAGAGGAGCAAGGGACAGAGATCCCACCACCTTCATTTCATAAGACCGGAAGAAACGTAAGAGTCCGGAGAGGAAGGGCTATTTAGTTCTTCTTTCATATTTCCTCTCTGCCAACCTGGAAGATCTGTGGTCTTTGCTGCAGGAAAATTCAATTTAAAAACACTTACTTGACACTTTTTGATGATGAATCATAGCAGGAACATGGAAAAGGGAATTTATTGGTTCACATAACTGAAAAGCCCAGGCCCAATAACCTTCAGGAATGATTGGATCCAGGTGCTTCAAAGGCTTGGGAATCTGTTTCTCTCCCTGTTTGATGTTTCAGTGTGTTGGCCTTTCTTTTTAACTTCTGTTCTCTTGTGTAGGTAAAATGTCCACTAGCCACTCTGTACTTATATTCAGCTAGTTTTATCAGCTCCGGAAAGAAGAGAAAGCCTTGCTTTCCTCCTTTTGCTTGAAATTTGGGGGGTCCTGGATCCCATTGGTGCACATCAGGCACATGCCCCTTTCTGAAGCAGTCATCAGTGCCAGGGAAACACTGGGCTCTTATTGGATAAGTCAGAGAGCCCTAGGGCAGCCTAAGACAGGAAAGTAGTCTCCCCAATGTGGGGCGGGACACAAACACAAAACAACAGGAGGCTCTTTCACAAAGAAATAGGAAAATGAAGAAAAATACTAGACATGCTTTCCTTCCCCTCTCTCCCAAAAGACACTTGGATTCCCAGTATTGCTCTGTGCAGTGTTATTTTTGCTGTGATGAGAGCTAAATGATATGACATGCCTCATATGGAGATTCCTAGTACAAAAAAAAATTCATATTACCAGATATATGCATGTAAAATTGGAAGAAGAGAAAAAAAAAGAAATGTGTAAGAAACTAAGGAGAGAGGGCTGGAGAGATGGCTCAATGGTCTAAAGCACCTACTTGAAACAAGCTTGGCAAGGCACAGGGACCGCGGTTCGATCCCCAGCACCACATGCCAACCAGACCCGCCCCCTGGTGGGCTGAGCTGGCCACACACACACACAATAAATAAATGTAATAAATAAAAAATAAATAGATATTTAAAAAAAAAAAAAAAAGAAACTAAGGAGAGAAAAAGTATAAACAATTGAGAAAGGAGACAAAACAAATTAAGCATTTTTAAAGCTGCGTGAATTTTTCTAAACTATTTGCATATGAATTTTAATAACTTTTATCATTAACATTTGAAAGCCCATGTCCATATAGCAATGTAAAAAATATACTAATAAATATTTGCTGTGCTGGCTCTGCCCCTGGGTTGCACTGAGACAGTGATTGAGACTGGGCGTGGTGGCGCGCCTGTAATCCCAGAGCTTGGGAGGCTGAAAATAGGAGAATCACTACGACTCCAATCTATGTAGTAACACACTGTAGACCCTGTGCTAAATACATTAAATAAATAAATAAATGGTAAATTCCAATAGGCCTTTGCCAGTAGCATAATTTTGTGTTGTACAATTAAGTTATAATTACATTTGTAATTTTGGATAATATTCAGTAGATAACAAAGTGACAAAAGCTTATGAAAAAAAAAACAAAGTAACTAATAGTGAGATGGCCCTATAGGAGGCACGGTTTGAAGATGATTTTAAAGTTTTAGGGGTGATTTCACCAGGGCAATTAGGAAAACTGTCTAATTTTCGGAAAAAGTAGTAACCGAAGGAATGGAGCTAATGAAGTACAGGAGATGTCCAGGAAGAAGCGAGGAAAGCTCAACTTTAATTTGGGGCTGGTGGGAAAGAGGTAGATAAAGAGCGAGGTAGGGGCTGGTCAGCAGGGCCAGCAAGAGCAGGCTGCAGCCCTGGGAGCTCAGCTCCTTCTGAGGAGGGGAGGGGCACGGTGGAACAAACAAGGAGATGCCAGGTGCCCCAGTGTTTTGCAGGTGGGGATGTTGGCTGTGTTAGTCTGCTTTACATTCCTGGGATGCTTTGGCAGGTTCTTGCAAATGTCCCATCCTGTGGCTCGAGGTGTGGGGCAATCATTTCTGTTGTTGACTCAGCAACCTATGCTTCATACAAAGGGCTTTCCACAAGGAGGCCACTCTCTACATGCTGTTTCCTGTAACTTCTCCTGAAGAGAAGCAAGACCATGCCAGCCCCTACAGAACTTTTCTACCACGGAACAAGTGATTTTCTGTGGGTCTGTCACAGTTTACAGTAAGACCATTCACCACTCAGAACCAAGAAGATACCAACGCATGTTTTCTATTCCATAGTCTCCCTTTTGTTTATCTATTTTGTTCAGTCACTAAGCAGTATTAGAATTGGGAATTAGGACTGTTTTCTCACCAAATGAAAACACAAGTGGCACATTGACTCCAAAACTTATTTACTTTCATAGATTCTTCCAGAGTAATGAAATCCAAGCCAAGGTTCTGCTGAAAAGAAATGGCGGCACATGCAGTGGGCTCCACACTGCTGCTCCATGCCCAGGAGCACATCGGGAATCACCTGGAATTTATGAAGAGCTGCCCCTCGTGCACTAACCCTGCAAGCTACTGTGCCCATCCCCCACATGCTGCGGGCTCCCTCTTTGTAGAGTACACAGCCTTCTTCAGATGATCTGTAGGATAGAAAACAGGATTTTTCCTTAGACTGACCCAGCCAACAAGCAGAGGAGGGAGAAGAAGAAAACCCTTGTTCCCTAAGGTTTTGCCTCCAGCCTCACTTGCTTTCTCCTGCATTGGAAGTTGGGGTGGGTAGGAAGCAAAACCATTTGAATTACTCCTCTACTTATTTAGCAAGTGCACCTGTCTTCTGACTGCTGACAAGCTGTACGTTGCAAGTGAGGACACAGCAGTGAGCGAGACAGAGCGCTGCCCCTCACGAGATTACATACATGCACATGACAGGTGAGGACAGGGTTTGCAGGAAAAGGAGGTGGAAAAAGATGCCAAGGGGAGCGAGTCATGCTACATCTGGTATCCACTGAAGGGATTTCAAGTGAGACATGACGGGGTGAGCCATGCTGGAGAGATGGCGTGTTGGCAGAGACAGAGGCCACGACTCAGGGATGCACATCTAGGGCCAGCTGAAAGGGCCAGGGCAGATGTAGCCAGCAGCTAGTGGTTAGGAGTCAGGCAGGGAGGAGAAGGAATCTTTACGGGCCCACCTTGGAGACCCATGCTGAGGTGTTGGGATATTACCTACAGCAAGATGGCTGCTCTCAGAAGGTTTTCGCAGGTTGATCTGTGTCAACTAGTGGAAAAGCCATTGTACAAGTCCTGAAAGAGGAGGCTTGTGGTTCTTTCACTTCCTAGAGAGATTTACGCTCTGTGCTGTTGTGATTTCAGGATTGAAATGTCAGAACATTAATTCGCACAATGAAAAAATGATGGAGAAATCTGGTTTTGTTTGGTCTCGAAATAAAAGTTACTTATGCGTTTTCAGTTGGGCTGAGAGAGTGATCATGAGCCGTGTATTCACGCACGTAGTGCCAGTACTCTTCATGGAAGGGCCTAGCCACTGATTCTCCCACGACCTGCACCCCACTCGTCTCTCTGGACAATGTTTTGGTCTTGCTACAGCTGTGGGGGACCCCACACACACCATTTTATTGCTACTGCACAGGTTGGAATGAGTATCAAAGGCAAAGAACAGGTGAAGGCAAAAGGCAGCTGGTGGGATACCTGGGCTGAGGCTCTAAAGGCTTCTGTACCTGCTTTGTCTGTAAAGCGACTCCTGCTGTTTTCCACTTACAGCCTGACTTTTTACGGTCTAGAGCCATGGACAGCGTGGGTCTGGTTAATGCGCAGAAGCTCTTGAGAGGGAGAGCTAGATGCCTTGTGAGCCGTACCTCCCTAAACAGGGTGATTGATAGTGGCAGTGGGCCGGGCGGGAAGTGGGCATCTTGTCTGGAAACATTTGAAAGCAGGTGGCAACGCGTTAGCCTTGCATGGCACAGTGAACTAGAATGACCTCTCAGAGTTACACCAACGCAAAAGCCCTCTGAGCCGAGAAAAGCATGCAGTGAATGCGCTCGGCAAACACACAGACACCGTATAAACGTGAGGCAAATATTTTGAAAGGTGAAGAATGAGATTCTTGTGCTTAAGTGAGATCAGGGGTCAGGATTTTGTGCCCAGCAACATACCTTCACTGCTCAGTGGCCCGCAGCTTGTTCTCACTGGCCTCGCACACATTTATCTTCATTATATGCTAAAAATACTCTCAGCCATCGACCAAACAAATAGCCAGTGACATTTTTCTATCAGGACCTGTTTATTAAAGGTAGAGCACAAGAACAAAGCTGCTGGTTTGGATTGTTGGCAGGAAGCCAACACTGCTGCTGTCTCAGCATTTACAAGGCAAAGGAGGAATTTCTGTTTTACAAGGATGAAAGAGGAAGAATCTCTCCCTGAGATTACGCAGAATTAAAGCACCAGAAAACCCCCAAACTCAAGCTGAAGAATCCTCTGGGATCCATAATGGAAAGGCAAGAATTTAAGTGGGATATGATCCAGCATCTCTGATAAGTTTTTCGTGCAACACTGAAAGTTTTCTTTTTCTTTGTTTTTTGTTTTGTTTTGTCTTTTTGTATTTTAGGGAAGGGTCTACAGGGTTCAGGGTCTCACTACTAGATCGGACTCATAGTGATCCACATGTTTACAGCCTCCCAAGAGCTGGGATTACAGATACACTCCACCACGTCCAGTCTCAATTGCCATCTCAGTGTGCCCCAGGATGAGGCAAGTAGGGCAGGCCCAGGGAGCCCCCTCCCCTGTGCCTGCTCGCAAGCACTTTAATCCGCTGAGCTATTTGGCTGGCCCAAGACAAAGTTTTCAAAGGTGCCAGAAGCAGAGATTACAGAGCAGCCTTTATGCTGCAGGACTGCAGAATCTTGGAGCTGGGGACCTGTACTCATGATCCACAAATCTCATCCTGCTTTCGCAAGTCATGGGTCAGAGTCCCAGGAACTTGAAGTGACCACTCACCATCCTGGAGCTGGCACTCAGGACTCCTGACGGCCATGTATTTTAGGCAACTTTGCAAAATCAGTAAGCAGAGAGTTCTGTTTCATAGAGCAAAGGGTGGACAAGGACAGCCAGTGCAAGTACATTTTGATCTGCAGCACGTGGGGGCTGTGACCCACCCTCAAACCAGCAGGGTTGGCTGTTGCACTTGCTAGCCCCATCCGTGAATTTATGATGATCACCTGGGAGTATCTGGACCTGTGCCAGGAATGGGGACCCAGACATCTGCTGCAGGAAATCTTTAGAATCCTGCCACACCCCAGAGCCCGTCAAGCCTGACTGTGTTTGGACAATGTCTGAGAGGCAGCGGTGCCCAGACCCTTCTAAACACCTGTACAGTCAGTGTTCTGCCTGTTCCCAGGGGTGGTTTTGTTTAGCTTCCTGTGTTGGTACCCATTCTCTCTTCTTTGACAGGAGTCTGAACAAACCGAAACCACATTTAAATAATAGCAGCCTTTTTATAGGGAAGAACCCCTCCCCTCTATGCCTGGTTAACTTTGTCCCTTAAAATCACCATCCCTGACCTGACAGGAGCTGTGGTCCTTTGCCTGTGGTAGGGAGGGTGCAGGAGTAGTGGGAGTGTCACCTATAGGAAGGGGGAGGAGGCTTCTCTGTGTGGTTATTGTCACTGTCTTGACCATTCACTCATTCACTCATTTTCTTGTTTTTGATATTCTGATTCTGTACAAAAATGTGTGACAGACTTGTAGCAAAGAGCACATAAACTGTAATAAAGTAAAACATGAGAGAAATCAGTCCTAGAGAGGCCCCTAGGAAGCCCTATGTTAATCATGGGTGTCGTTCTCTAGTTCCTGATTTCAGAGTGAGAGCTTTCAGTTTTTGACCCTTTAGTATGATGCTGGCTGTAGTTTGTCATAGATGGATTGAGATGAAGACCATGATCTTTTATTGGATTGAGATAAAGGCCATCTATGCCCATTTTCTATAGAGCTTTTATCATTAATGGATTTTACATTTTGTCAGATGTCTTTTCTCTGTCTATTGAGATGATTTCTTTCTGGTTTCTTATTAATTTTATCAAGAAACAAATAGTTTCAAAACCGATTAATAGGACAGTTTTAATAATTAATATATTGTGGGCTGGGGAGATGGCTCAGTGGAATAAGCGCAAGGGCCTGAGTTCAATCCCCGGTTCTGCCAAAAATAATAATAATAATTAATACATTGCATATTGTTGTCTTCATAGTAGTTATTCATAGTACAAAATGCAGACATGATATTGTGTCTAAACACTATTAGTACAAATTTTTCTCATTGAATTAAGAGAAAGTAGCTGTATATCTAGCCTATTTTGTATATACAGATAAAAAATGGTCCTTCATTTGTATCTTGCTTGATTTTTGTCCTTGGCTCTGGTAATATGGTGTATTATGTGTATTTTCTTGTGGATATTGTAATTCCTGCATCTCTGCTCATGGTGTAAAATCTTGATGATTTGCTGCATTCTGTTTGCCAGAAGATTTTTGCATCCATGTTCGTTAGGGAGATTCACCTGTAGTTCTCTTTTTGGTTGGGTCCCTCTCTGATTTTGGTATAAGGATAATACTTGCCTTCAGAGACCAGTTAGGGAACATTGCTTCTCTTTCAATTTCATTAAAGAGTTTGAGAAGAATTGGGGTGAAATCTTCTCTAAATTTCTTGTAAAATTCACTAGAGAATCCATCAAAACGTGGACTTTGTTGGTTAAGTTTTAAATTCATGTTTTACTTTACTGACTAGTAGTGAGTTATTTATAACCTTGATAATTTGCAAGTATCTGGGAATCTGTCCATTTGTTCTGTATTTTCCACCTTAGTAGAGTAGAGGTTCTTAAAGTAGGTGTTGATGATCTTCTGAATTTCCATGAAATCCATTGTGATTTCTCTCTTTTTGTTCCTATTTGTATGAATTTGAGTCTTTCCTTTATTTGATAAGGTTGGCTGAAGATTTTATTAGTTTTATTTAATCTTCAAAAAAAAAAAAAAAAACAGCTATCGCAAAGTGGCAGCAACTGCCTAGCAAGCATGAGGTCCTGAGTTCAATTTCTAGTATGAAAGAAAGAAAGAAAGAAAGAAAGAAAGAAAGAAAGAAAGAAAAAAGAATTCTTCAATTCATTGTTTCCTTTTCTGCTTTTATTAGTCTCAGTTGCATCAATTTCTGCTCTGATCTTTATAATCTTTGTCCCTCATACAGGCTTTGGGCTTGACTTGTTCTTCTAAGTTTGAGGTTCAACATTAGGTCGTTTATTTGAGTACATTCTGTTTTCCTCATATGAGAATTCACTGCTGTAAACTTTCCACCTAGGACTGCTTTCATTGCACTCCATAATTTCTGTTATGTTGTCTGGGCATTATCATTTAAGTGCAAGTACTTTTTAATTCTTCTTTAAAGAAGAAGTTGTGACCCATTGATTATTCAGTAGGGTGTTATTTAATTTCCATGTGTTTATGGAGTTTTAATGGTTTCTTTTGCCATTAATTTCCAATTTCATTTCACTATGGTCTGATAATATACATGAGATAATTTCGATTCCTTTGCATTTACTTAAGCATGTTCTGTGGGCTAGTTTGTAGTCTGTTTTGAAGAACATCTTGTATGCTGCTGAGAATGTATTTTGATATAGTGGGGTGGAACATTATAGACATCTACTAAGTGCATTCGTTCTCAGGTTTGGCTCAGTTCTGTTATTTCCTTGTTAATTTTTAATGAACTTTGAGACCATGCTCTTAAATAAATCAGATAAATATGTAAATATTGCATTGTTTCTCTGGTGTGAGAAACTGAAAGTATAAGTAACCAAAACGTGTAATAGATACAGGAAAGAATTGTTCAGAAGGAAAGGGGAAGTAGGAAGAAAGTAAGGAAAGAAAAGAAAAAAATAAAAAAAGAAAGATCAACTGGTAACCAAGCTTTGTAAATAAGCAGTGAAAGAGGGATTGAAGGGAGAGGTGGGGGATGGGAAAGGAAGTGGTATCAAGCTATTTCATATACAGGTACAATTTCTCTGTGACGAGAGAAAGAGATGAGAGAACTGATGAGAAAATTCTGTGTGATCATTAAATCTAAAATGTACCAATAACTTTAATGATGATAATAAAATAAAACAGAAGACATTTTCAAAAGACCAAAGAGGATACCTCCCCACCCCTCCCGCCGAGTAGGAATTTCTGCCGACTTCTGGGAACCCCAGACCCAATCCTAGCCCAGGTCCGGTGAGTGTGTGGAGAGCTTCCTGCTACCCTG
>NW_004524600.1:17840090-17840745 GCF_000260255.1 Octodon degus
AGAAATTATCCCATGCACATTATCTGACCACAGTGCAATGAAACTGGAAATAAATGACAAAAGAAACCAGAAAAGAACTTTCAATACATTCAAAAGACCAAAGAGGAAAGGAAAAAAAGAATGCGATGTTAAATATCACGTTGTATTTTGACCTTTTAGCAACCAGGGTAGAAAACACACATGCACACATGCAGGCAGGCACACACACCGAGTTCCTAGCATTCAGAAAAGAAAAGCCACTTGGACTTGGAGATCAAGTGTTGCTCTTCTGGGTTCAGGCCATTAGTAAACACTTACGGAAGTGTTTTGTGTGCTTGATGCAAAGCTGTGACCCTAGGCACTCTCACCCCTCCTGCTTCTGCGGCCTCATTTCAGGTCACCTAATGCAGAGAGAAATGTGTTCTTGGTACTGTCCTGTGTTCCTTTTGTATACGTCAAGACATGGCCCAGAAGCCCAGGCTTTCCTCTGTCTTTAATTTAGTTGAGGTTGTGCTGTGCAGAGTAGCTCTTGGATTGGCAAAGTATGAGGCCAAGAGTAGGAATCAGGGGAGGGGTCCATGTCTAGGCTGACTCTTCCTATGCTCTACGCTCTACGCGTGTGCATTTCTTCTTTCTTTCTTAATTTCCAATTTCATTTCACTATGGTCTGATAATA
>NW_004524600.1:17841727-17883892 GCF_000260255.1 Octodon degus
AAAACATTTAAAAATTAGATTATATTTTAAAAATAGGATAAAGAATTCTTTACTTCTCATGTTTGCACATACGCCCAAAAATCTCACAATATACAACCTTGAAGCAGGACAGTCCCACAATATTCCTTTTCTCTTCTTTCTTAAAGTGTCTTGCGCCCAATATCAGCTTATCTGTGCTAAGCTGAGGTACTTTTTGAATAGAGAATCTTTTTTAAAGTGAATTTTAAAAATAGGAAAAAATGAAAACAATACAGAATTTCAAAACAAGATGATAGATTAACGCAGGTTTTTATATTGCATATTATTATCTACAAAGTAGTTGTTCAGATTATCGGATATAGACATGCAAAATTGATCAAACAATTTAGCATCAATTGTTGCTTTCAGTAAACAAACAGAAAGTAGTAGTCGGTTATCTTAGCTATCTCGTGTGTAGACATATATTTCTCCCTCCTTCTTTCTTTCTTTTGTCCTTTCCCCCATCCCAGTTGTTCTTTCCCTTCGAGCAGCCCTTCCCCTTTTGCAATATCTGTTGTACCTTTTGAATCTTATTTATTCTTAAGGAGACAAAACGATATTTACACATGCAGGTCTGATTTATTTCACATATGACTATGATCTTTACTTGCATCCATTTACTTATAAAAGCCTCAAGTTTATCTTTCTTTATAGCTGAGTAATACTCTGTTGTACAAAAATACATTTTTTTATCCATTCCTCAGTTGACGAGCATTTGGGTTGTTTCCAAGATTTAGCTATATATCATTGCTATAATCAGTGATACGCATATATTGCTGTAGTATGATGTTTTCAATTTTTCTGGAAAAATACTCAGAAGGGGAATAGGGGGGTGAATAGGGGGTCTTTGGGAAGGTTGGCTCAAAGGACTAGTAGATGACATGACCACGCATTAAATTTGCATTCCTTCTTGGCCTCTAAAAGTGGGATGTGGGGGTGTGGGATACTTAGACTTGCAGGGTTGGGGAACTAAAATTAGGCACAAGTAAGGTAAACTCCTGAGGTCCAGCCTGAGGCTCCCAAGCTCCATTCTGTAGTTCTAGCAGCAATACAGATTTTATCCTGAAAAGGGGAGAACCAATGTGGAGATTTTCCCCTTGCACACACCTGTCAAAGCTGCCCATTCTTACCTCCCTTCTTTGTCTACCTAACACTTGGGTTTTCTCAGAACTCTCTGGAATTTGAGAGTATCGAGAAAAAAGACTTTAAGAAATCTGCTGTGTTGTACTTCTGTAATAAATGGTATAAGAGAAAAACACTAGAGAAGTAGTTCCTTCTCTCAGGAATTCATGAGTGCACTGAATATTTCCTGGAAGTTTGTGGGTTGCTTTTGTTTTTAAACATCCACATATGTGTCCTGAACATGTACTGCATATTCATAGAAGTATGTATTTTAGAATGCATTGTTACTAAAGAAAACAATATTTTCAGGTGAGGTAGCCCTATACTCTATAGTTGGTATGGAATAGTATGTCTGGATTCTTGACCACATGTTATCATTTGGAAAACCAGGGGTGGTATCTGTGTTGACATCATTTGCTGTTATCCTAGCTAAACTGGTTTAACTCCAAACACATGTTTTTCTATGTTAAGAAAAAAACCTTGGGGTTTGGGCCCTTCTGTGGTCAAAAGGACTGTGCTTTATTCTACTTGGAATGTTATTCATGATTATATTGAGCAATGATTGGATTCTTACCTGTGCTTATTCTTTTTGAAAGTGTTAGAGAGGAAGATATCCACCAGACAAAGTAGAGAGGAGCTGATAAGAAGGGGCGTGATTAAGGAGTTGCCTGATCAAGGTGAGGAAATTAATCATAATTCAAAATAATTTGCTCCTTCATCCCCTGGCCTTTCTTTCATTTTCTTTTGAAATTTAAAGCAGTTGTGGTCTTTGTCAGACAAAGCTGCGGGGAATGCACTCCAGGAATCTTGCTTTAATTTGCCATGTCTTTGCGAGTGCGGCAATCCCTGGTGTTACAGAAGAGAAAGCCAGTGACTTCTCTGCTGAAGCTTTACCATAGACCATGCTCAGAACAAACCTTGGTGGCTAGAGATACAGATAAAGATACAAAGCTCACATAACCTCTTCTCTGTTCTGAAGCTTTAATCTTTCCATTCGAGTTAAACTCAGTTGCTTGAGTAAATGCAGCTTTATTCTCCTCATGCCTTATCTGTTTCTTAAGACTATCAGTAAAAAGAGGACAAACTCATCTCTTGTCCTCTTTGATATGCTCAAATGTGCATGCAGTAAGGCATGAATGGGCCAGTGAGTCTACGTTCTTCTTTCTCTCAAGTAATTTTTTCCTGTATTTTCTTTCCTTTCCTCTGAATCTAGTTGCCTTACTCTGTCACTAACAAGGATTAGTTCCAAGTATTTTTTTTTTCTTTCTCTTAATCTTCATTCCTTTTTCTTCTAACCTCTCAAAGGGAAAATCTTACTCAGAAAAGACAGGGGCTAGATTGAAACCAGGATTGCCCCTCAAAAAATAGGCCAATGTTGCTATTTTTCCAAATAAATAATGTTTATCTTTAACCACTGTTAAAGCTAAAGGAATTCAGCTGTAACATTGTTGATTTATCTCAGCTCTTCCTCCTACGTGTATTGGAGGAAAGCAGTATTATTGAAACTTTGAGAACACTTAAAATACTGTTAATTTGGAATTTAAATAATAGTACTTCTCCTTTCCTGATGCATGTTCTTTGGAAAGAACTTAATGTTTTTTGGCATTTGCTATTTATGCATTGAAATGGCATGCTTTTTCTAATATCTTTTTTCTAATAACACTAATGCCATAGTGTTTTCCCCCTACCTCAGAAAAGGGGGCTGTGACCACAAGAAAATATACTAATACTGTCTTTCAAGCTATTTTACCTTAATTTTTGACCTGTCAGACTTTTCTCTCTCTACTTTATAAATGAACTATATGTCTTGTCTGATTTTCTATTACCTTGACCTATTTACTTACTGTCTGGAACTTTGCAAAATAAAAAATGCAAATCCTTAACGTGTTTAATTGGAAGGTAAGCATGCCAATACCAGAATCCACCCCAGGTCCAGTCTATCTAGAAGCAGTAGTACCCACTGGCTACCGAACACCAAGCCATCAGTCTCAGGTATCCAGTGCATTCATCTGATGTCTTGTATTTGCAAATATTTCCAATAAAGACAAGAAGCAAAAATTTGCCATTTAAAAATAGATTTAAAGATAGAGACTAATGGCCCATTTTTCCTAATTAAAAGTTGTGAGTGGAAAATTGTTCTACTTTTTCTGAAAATAAGTAACAATGGTCAGTTTTTGAAAAATGCTTAATACCAATTGGCTTTTGTTTTGTTTAATCTGTTAAACTATTTAGACAACATATGCTTATTTCTTAGAAATGTGACTCTCTTAGACAACTACATATAACTTTTGTAGCTGACCATTAGAAGTTTTAAAACGTAAAAGAACACATCACTTTTGAACCTAAACATAAGAGGAAGGCTTAATGTTTGGGAAATCCTAATCCACTTTCTTCTACCTTTTATGTGATCCCCATATAGAACTATAAAAATTAGATAACATTTCAAAGTCCTGAGGGACCTATTGTAAATAAATCATTGCTTTTCAACCATGGGCTGGAGAAGATAAATTTCTATCAATTTTACAAACCCTGAGAATTCCTGTGGGAGAGACCAGGAGCCGCCACTCTGGTGACAGCCTTCTCTGTCCCACCAGTGCAGCCTCACTCTTAGCATTGATCTTCTTGACCTTGCTAGGGACGTTGGCGGTGCTTGTCAGTTATGGCCCTTTCTCCTGGATCAGATAGAATTTTTAAATCTTTCCAGGTTTTGACCTCAGCCAACCCTATCCCACACTCTGGCGCTCAGCTGTTACTAGTATTTTATTTAGATTGTCTTTTTTATACCAACTTCTAAATGCAATCAGTGTCCCAGCCCTGAGATGTGACACGTAGTCTAGTCCAAGGTCAGTTCTTATGTCCTGCTCTTGCCTGCCATCTTTCCTCTCCACCCTGACGTGCGGGTATCACGGTCTTGGCCTCCCTGCCCTGCTCCTTTCTCGCTCTCTCATGCGTCATTTTACCCTTTCTAATGACTCCCTTACCTGGGAGCCAGACAGTTTCCTCCTCACGGCTGGCCTTCCATTAACTCCTTCTCCTGCGCCCCTGTTGACAGAAAGAGGTAAGCTCCTCCAAACACATACTCATTTGTGCTTTCTTTTGCCTTTACGTTTGCCGTGACTTGAGCTCTGTCCTTTTCGTAGGCGTGTGGGCCTGGGCCTCCCCCTGCACCCCCATCGAGCTCAGCATGCTCTGTGCTTATGTTTGCTTCCATATGTCCCTGTATCAAGGACACAACCTGTTTCAATTCTGAGACTATTTTCTTAACACACAATATTAGGGAATGTTTTCAGTAATAAGCTAGTTAATACCTTCAGTTCTTCTGTTTCTTTCTAGAATTCCCTATTTATTACAGACACATCTCTCTTTCTAGTTATATTTATGATATTAGTTTTATTAGTGCTTCAAAGTAAGTATCTTTTCACATTTTTGACTATTGCTATCATATGATAATACAATTTCTTCTTGTAACCCAACTATTTTCCTATCTTTATTTTTTTAAGAAATCAGTTACTTAACCAACTAAAGAGTTTAAATAGAACTGCTTAATATTCAATTGAATTGTCATTAACATGACTTTAATATGTGTTTGTTACCAACTAAAATCAAAGAAAACAACATAAGTTTTATTTGTGTAACCAAAAAATGAGGATTTTTATACAAAGAATGAAATGTCATGTAATGAAGCATTTTCATTTGAGCAGGACACAATTCCATATTTATTTTACTCATTAAAATGATCTGCCTACTTTTGTCCAGAAGGCCAATGAACTTTATTGCTGAGCCAAACCAATGAAAATTTGCAAAATGGTCTGTGTTTTATAATGACTGTCAAAATAAGATTCACCAAAAATTGCATGAAAGCAGCTCTAATTGGGCATTTCTTCAAGTTCGCCCAGTCAGGACTTCAGTTGCTTAGTTTTGCTTTTATGGTCACAGCAGAACCCCCTACATTTTTCCACACGTGAACTTAAGTGTAATCCTTTCAAATATTACTGAATTAAGTTTCTGAAAAACCTCTTTCACCTTATTTTTTTTTCACTTTAAACACCCTCAGAAAATATGAAATGTCAGAGATCAAAATATTTATGACGTATATTAGAAATTTTGTTAAGTTATTTTGTAAAATTTCTCTGCAATTCCTTTATATGTTTTTTGTCTCCTAGTATTTTTTTAGTGATTATGCTCTCTGAAGGACTTTTTGGTTAGTTACATATGTCACAATTGCCTGAGCATATTTTAGTGTTTCCATAAATAAGGAAATAAAAATAAAATGAACCATTTAGTCTCTGGACACAGAGTAGCATAGCGTTATATCTGTGTGAAATTAGAATTATTATATATAATAATAGTTTCTGAAGATGGTGGTGCTGGGAAATTTCTTATTGTCCCACTGATTGTTTGTATGTGTAATTACATTTCATGTTATTTGTGTACCTTGTGTTTTCAGTGCATGTTAAAATGTTTATTCCATTTTGCAGATTGTTCTTTCACCAGTCAGTTCCTGGATAACAATAAAACACCGAAATACTGACATCAGCAAAATCTAAGCCCTAGAACAGACACTCCTCCGCTCTGGGGACCCTAGAATTAGGCTAATTGCTTCTACTGTCTTGAAATGAGAATTTTTTCCTCCCCTCTACAGTTACTTTTCCCAAGATTAAGGATTTTCTAGCTTAAAAAAAAATAATAAATTGTTTAGTAAGATGTGGTGATTGGTTCCCAGGGACAGACCTACAAACCCAGACCCTACATTGTATCAGCCTGGAAACTGGTTTATAAGAAGGCCATCAACTTAGACCTCTAGGTGTTTCTTTCCCATTTTAGATGGAGATGTAACAGTTAACTTTGAAAATTCAAACGGGCACATGATCCCCATCGGAGAGGAATCTACCCGAGAGGAGAATGTAGGGAAGTCTGAAGAAGGTAATGGCTCTGTGTCTGAGAAAACACCACCTCGGGAGGAAAAGGCAGAAGATAAGAAAGGTAAAATAAAGAGAAACCCGCATTGCTCCCTCCAGTGCAGCTCAGCATCGAGAGCCAGGGCTTTGGCTCCACATAGTGACCCTAAAGCCAGTGGTTTACAAAGAGAAATAATAACCAGGGAAAAGAAAGAAATGATTTCTCAGAAAGACGCCTCCATTTTATAAGCCTGGTGTTGGTTGTTTTACTACTACAGAGGGCTGATGAGAGGTAATCATTGGACTCTTCAAGCATTTGCAATGTCTGGGAATATTCACTTTTCTCAGGAGGTTTTTGTCAGGCTCCCAAGCATGAGAAGTCTGAACAACTTTGTCAGTGGGTCCAGCTGGCTCCTGGGAGCGGCTCAGCGAAGAGCAGCACGTACCAGAGCCTGCGAGGCTCTTAGCCAGGCACGCTCTCCTGCGCTGGGACTTGGCTGCCGAAGTCCACATGCCCCAGATTGTAGATTCTAGACGTTTTTTTCTGAAAGAGACCCAGGAACACTTCCCAGGGATGGCAGGGATTGCATCCTTCCCCACCCTCTGTTCTGTGACTTGTCTGTTCAGTTGGAAATTTCAGAATGTGCCAGGGACAATTGTGCTGTCCCCCCAAAGGCTGCTGTGGAGACTTTGGTTTCCAGAGTGAATGTGCTGCGGTAGATCCGGGGCCTGCGTCTGTCTGTCTGTCCAGAACTTCACTTGTGCAACCTGGAGCTGAGATCTCACGGGAAGAGGTTTTCCTGGGACTTTCATGCTACGCTGGTGACCCCACGCTGCACTGACAGGCATCCTCAGGGAATAGGCTGTCCTGTTCTCTAAGGTCTGCCCCTAGGTGGGATGGCAAAAATTGGTCAGCGCTTCTTTGAGTTTTGTAGGTATTTTGATAATTTAGAAGCTGCAAAAGTGAACTTTTCTTCCTCTGTTCTTGACCTAAATCCTCCAAAGACAAAGAAAACAAAAGGGCTTTTGATGGCTTTATTAGATCTGATAATTTAAAAGTATCTTCTCTGGAAGTTCCCCGAACATGTACTTATTTGCATATAAATTACCTTCAGGCCCGGGAGATAGCTCACTGGCAGAAGTGCCTGCCTGGCAAGCTCAAGGTTCCAAGTTCAATACCCAGTACCAAAAAGTAAAATTAAATAAATAAATAAATAGAGTACCTTCCACAGTTTTGGAAGCCTATGTTAATGATCTGTTAAATATGTATTATTTTATTTTCTTTTGGTGTGAAGCACAGTGTTCATGGGACATCACTTAGTCTTGTTCCACTGACGCATACTAGTTGCACTTATGAACACTGATTATGAAAAATTAACTGATTCTCTCAATAATAATATTTCTGGCCTGGAAGGAGAAAGTAGACTTAAATTTTAAAGAGATTCAGTTGAGGTGAGTGCAAATGGCAATGTTTTGTGTTTAAGTGTAACTGTGCTGTCTCACTAAATCGTTAAATTTCAAATCCCTCTGTGGTTGGTCCCTGGCTGTGTGGGTGTCACCGGCACTCGCTGACTGTCCAGATTTCAAAAGAAGCATTTCCTGCATAAAGGCATGTGCAAAGCCACACACATGCCTGTAGCAGCCTGGGTGCTCGTGGTGTCTCCGTATACGATCTCACCTCAGTATTTTACCATTTGAGACATCAGTGATGAAGGAAGCAAAACAGCATGGCAGACAGTAGCCTTCACACCCATCCTGTGAGATTCTGCCCAGGGCGCCGGGCGTGTCTGGGGTTCCGAAGGGCCCTGATTCCGTAGTTGGTACAGAGGCTTGAGGCATCCTTCTCCTAACACTGGAGATTTCCTCCTTCAGGTTTGTGGGGCTCACGGTCTCCGTTATTCTTTCCTACTAAATAGCCTTACATCATAAAAGGCAGAAAAACTGCGCTACAATCTGCTAAATATAGCATGGTGTTAAATGTGGGAAATCTGAAAATTATTTCACATTATTTCTACTGAGCTCTTTGAAAGAGCTTTTAATGAAATTACACTGATGAATAATTATTTGTTCCCCAAGTGATAATGAAGGCCTACTGTGAATGAGATGGGGGGGCAGATCAGGGAAGGAATGGAAAATGAAAAGCGGCCTCTGTCCTTGAGCAGGGCTTGGCCTAGGAAGAGAGGCGACCACCGCTGTGTGGACACAATACAAATGCCAAGTACTGCAAAAGGCCTGGTGCTGCCGGCCAGGGGAGCTGGCATGGGAAGCAGAGTTGTTTGTGAGAGGAGGACCTTTCGAAACTAAAACCTGAAGGAGGCAGTGTGCTGATGGAGGGGACCTGGACCTGAAACGCATGCTAGGACAGGTGCAGAACGCACGCAGCCCTCGTGACCTCCGAGCACTGTTGGGATCACCTTTTATATGGTGAAGGATCCAAGCCGGAAGTGTGGCAGACAAATTGTCTTCTAGCCTGTGTTGTTTTGAAGGCTTGTGTTCTTATGAAGCCAGCAGGAAGAGGCAGCTCTTCACTAAGCACCTTTACTCCATCAGTTTATGTCATGTCTTCAGATCACGGTAATGGGAAAGAAATTTACTACCTCCCACCTCCCACGTATCAGTGAAGAGAGTTTCCCACTGACTGCATGTCAGCAGTTGCCAGGCAGAGTCCCTTCCAGTGAGTACATGTGACTGGAAGAGCATAGGACTCCATGGGATGTGAATTTCAGACCAAAGAGGCTTTTCATGTAATCAGAAAATCATACTCTTTGCACACAAATAGAAACACAACCAAGGTCTCCTCACAGTGGCAACACTCACACATAACTGGTAGTAGAATCCAAAGAGCAGAGAGAGCCCGTGCTCTCCAGCAAGCCAGCAGAGTCCATGTGCAGTGTGCTCCCTGTCGCTCCCTTGGGGACTTCCATTCCCAGCAGCCACAGAGGGAACCATCTCTTCTGTGCCAGACCCAGAAGCTGAATTCCTAGGGATTGTATTTCACTTGCTTTATTCTTACATGTTTGTGGTGCTAGCAGTTGAACCTAGGGCCTCGTATGTGCTAAGTGTGTGCTTTTCTTGAGCTACATCCTCAACCTATATGTGTATAATTGTAGAATTTAAAACCTTAAGCAGGGGACCAGGGAGATGGCTCAGTAGAATAAGAGCTTGCCTAACAAGTGCAAGGGTCTGAGTTCAATCCCCGGTTATGCCAAATAATAATAATAATAATAATAATAATACCTCAAGCAGAAAGCAAAACAGGCCCCTGTCATAAAGGGGAAAGTTGAGACATGCGCTTTCAGTGTGGAGGCTAAATTAAGATGCTGAGGACCACAGCCTACCTTGCGTTCCCTTGGACAATATGATAGGGCTGAGTGTCCATGCAGGGTAACATGCTAGAGGCCGAAGTTCCACAGACGTGCTTGAAATGGTAGGCTTCCCCCACACAACGAGATTGGCAAGTCAATGTACCTTCTATATTTTAGGTTAAAGTTTAATGTTCTATCTGTGTGTTGGCTTGCTTCATTCCCGACCCTCTAATGGACTGTGGTGATGGCTTGCCGCTGTTGCAGATCAATTAGGTTCATAAGGAGGCTATTTTATTATAAATGCTAAGTGGCTCAGTGGAGGAGGGGAGAGGCATAGACAGAGTGGCGAAAGGACAACGTGGCCTCTGATGAGTGTTGACATAGTGTCTCGTGCAATGTAGCCAAATAGAGAAGGGAGAGAGAGCAGTCACTTTGGGCCACAGTGACTGGGGAGGGTTTCCTGGCTGAGGAACTCTCTAAGCTTTATTGATTAGTTTCTGTAATTCAAACCACTGGAATGGGTGTGTGTGTGTGTGTGTGTGTGGTTTGATTAGCAGATGGGTTAGAAAAAGTGAAATACCCATGTTAGAGTCACTAGAATAAGAAACAAAAATTGACAATAAATAATGATGCTTGCCAGTTTTAGAACCCTTTTCTGGATCATTTAAACATGGCAAGGTACATCCAATTAAGGCCCAGTCTGGTCCTGACACTGTCTTATGTTTTTATATTGTGCTTCATATTAAAAGAAATGCTGCTTTGCTCTTGGAAACAGATCGTTCTTAAAATTTATTATAATTGCAGTCATTAGTAGAAAAAAATACAGATGCAAATATATGAATGTGCCTTGGCATCTCCACTTTCTTTAGTGGGCAGTAACTTTATCTCCTCCAGTTACACAAAACCAGTGGGGGCTGCTGTGTTTTGGTACGGTTTTGGCTATGTCTTTTCAAAGTCATCATTTGTGTAGCATTATAAGACAAGGCATATCTCTTTTGGGTTCTTTGCCCACAGTGTGGCACTCCTTTAAGAGGGCAGAGGAAGTTCCTGTTGAGCAGGAAGCTGCCCTTGCCTGCCAGGAGAGCAGGCAAGCACTCTGTAGTAGCAAGCGGCTCGTTGCTCTGGCCTCTGCGCCTCCCATAGCTTAGAGCATCACTGATTTTTGGCCACACTGAGATGAAAAACAAATCCCTTTCAAGTTGACTGGGCTTGAGTTCTGGGAAGTAAGTGTGAGTCCAGTCATTGCCGTGGCTTTGCTCTCTCTGGTGCCTCTGGGGGTGTATGTGACACTCTCATCTGTCACTCTTGAGCACCCTACAGTTTTGCCAAGTTACTGCACTTGTTCTAGTTGGCACTCAGTGCCCTGCTGTCACCTAGCGGCCACAGGTCTGAGGCTGGACCCAAGACTCCTGACTTACAGGCCTTTCCTCCTCTAGTGTACCCTCATCAGAGTAATTGTGTCACTGTTTTTTAATAAGAGAATGATTGATGGACCCAGAGAATACACTTGAGTTTGTCTTTCAGTCTTTATTTTTAGCCCAAACTTCGCCGTCTCTGGTGCAGAATCTGTCTGGTTTCCGAGAGCCAAGCACCGCAGTGTGTACTCCCGTGCTCGTGTGTTCTCCTGCCATTTGTCGTGTGTGTCTATCAGTCTGCTCTGCTCACTTTCTCATTTATAGAGAACACTGAAAACCAATCTGAAGCACCGGCAGCTCCTGTTCCACTTCCTCCAGCTCCTCCTAAGCCTAAACCCAAACCTAAACCCAAAAAATCACCCGTGCCTACCAGAGGGGCCGCTGCTGGGCCCAGCCACAAAGGTGACGAAGTGCCTCCCATTAAAAAACATGCCAAGGCTCCTGGCAAGCAGGTCCCCGTCCCTCCGCCCAAGCCAACGAGCCGAAACACAACCCAAGAGGCTGGTGAGTACACCCCAGTACACGGGGCGGCCGAGTCCAGGGCTCGGCTCCGGGAGGGGACTCTGTTCTTTGAGGACAGGAGGACTTTTGGTGTCTTAGGGTCAACACCAGCGGATTCAGCTTTGACACAGAGGATAACTACACTGCTCTAAAGAAATATACATGTGAGTCATCTGTAGGAAAATGGATGCACCCTGAGATCATAATGTTAAGTGAAATAAATCAGGCATACGAGCTTAAATGTCACACTTTTTATGTGAGAAACTCAGAAGTATAAATAAATTATAGAGCAAAATAAAAAATAGTATGAAAGAAAGGGATCCTTTGCAGATTGGAAGAGGACCAAGAGAAGGAAGGAGGAAGGGGGAAGGGATTTAAAAGGAATTAAGATGTATTATATATGTGTCTCAGCTCTCTGCAATGGATATAATCACTATGCATTGGAAACATATACAATAAAAATAAGGTTAACAAAACCAAAGAAGGACAGGAGATTCCTTTGTAGCTGACTGCTGGAAGAAAGTCAGCCTGTTGCTTATTAGTTCCTCTTGTTCAGTTCTGATAAACAGGGCTCGTCCATCTTGGTATCCGCTCTTGGTACGCGAGACCCAGTTGAAGGATACAGGGTGCAGTATGTCTGATGTTTGATGAAGATCTAATATAACATCATTTAGATACTGATGGATCTTCTGCCTGCTAGATTTTGTGGCTGGCTTTTTCATTTGGATTTGCACTCAAAACACTTCGATTCCTATGAGGAAATGACACGTCTTTGACGTCTTTGCTGGCTTAGAACGCATTACTCTTCAGCATCCACAGTCATCCCTCTTCTGAGAAGTGGCCAAGGTTGTGACTCAGCTCCATCTCACTGGTTTCTGCTGCAGTGGAAACAACTCAGTGAGTGAAAAGTTATATGCTCAGTACTCCTGCTGCTGCATCGCCCTCAGTAGATTTCAGTTTGCTCTAAAGCAAAGCATCCTTTATAATAGACAAGTTTCTATATAAATCACCAGTAGGATGCTTGACTTGCCTGTTATATTTAACTTCATGTCTTGGTCGTCCAGCATTCCTTTCCAATTAGATACTCCTAATGTAGATTGGTGCCCCTAGAGAAGTGGGGAGTGGAGATGCCTACCACGTCATCTAGCCTTTAAAGGGACACTCCTCAACTCCACATACTCAGTGGCTTTCTACCATAAGCAGGCATAAAAAGTCTCCTTACTGTAACAAGTCTTATTTTCCTTAAAATCAGCAGCAACTTTGTAGCAATGGCTTACCAGGGTGCTGGGTTTTCTTCCTTGTAGTTCATACCCATAATACTCAAATTCAGAGAATGATTTCATTGACAGTGTTAACTGTTCTCTGAAAGCAAATAGATCTCTCTCCCTGGGATCCTTTCATCCCACTTTTGCTCTTTAGATCTGAGTCTTTAAAATAAAATGTCGGGGCCGGGGAGATGGCTCAGTAGAATAAGCACTTCCCCGGCAAGTGCAAGGGTCTGAGTTCAATCCTCAGTTTCGCAAAAATAAATAAATAAAATGTCTCAGATTGATTTGGCAGTAGTCCCTGGGACCACTTCCTTTCCTGCCTTAGTGTTCCAGCTTGTTTTCTGTGTGTCCCCTAGACCACCTGGCAGCATTCAGGAGCAGTGCCCGGAGTGAGGCTGGCACTGAGCTGCTGCTACTTAAAGGAAAGCCCTGCTGGTCCGTGTGCCCTTGGCCTTGAGGTGCTGTCTTGCTCAGTGTCCCACTTCCCCTTCCCCACATGATGGGGCTCGCTGTGGTCTCAGCTGGGGCTCTCTGAAGCAGCTGGCCAGGAATGTCATGGCAGGGCGGCTTTCCTGACAGATCTTTTAGTTACTTGCAGATATCTTACCTGAGCGTTTAGAGACTCTTCATCTCCATACTTCAACTTTTGCTGTTCCTAAGAGAGCAGTAGTCCCTTGATCCATTGGATGCCATAGAAGAGAGTTGGGCCCTCACACAAGGAAGAATATGACTGTTCTAGCACCAGGCGTTGCATTAAAAATAACAGGAAGACCACTGTAAAGAATCCTTTTCCACAATATGGATAATATTCCTCAGAACCTGGCTGATGCTCCATGTGTATCCATCTAGAATTTTCTTTTGTTGTTTAAATAATGTTGACCTTCTAGAAAAGTTAGTTCAGATTCTTGATTTTTAGTCAGAAGTTTTAAGTCCTTAAACCATGTTGTCTGTCAGGTTGGAACACTCTGCAACTTTCTCAGGGAGGTAAGGCCAAGTCCCCGTATTTTTTTTTTCCCCATTCTATTACACATTATTAACAACAGAAGTTCTTAGCTGAGAGGTGGCACTTTTTAAAGTGTAAGTTGAGTTCAGCCAAGTCCTGTCATTTTAGGATATGATTTTTAAAAATATAATATGGCTTGAAATTGTGCTGCAGGCATTGAAAAATTACCATTTTCCTTAAAAGACAGCCTAAAGTTAAACTTCCTTTTGGATATGAAAAATTTTTTCCCAAAAAATTATTAAGATTCATATGCTACAGATGTTCTGCTTAAGGAAATAATGGACTGTATTTAGGCATCTAATCCTTATGCTTACTGCAAAAAAAATTAAACAGTTTAAATTGAAAGAGTATGCATAATGAATTGTTTGTATGCAAATAAAGGTTAACTATAAAGAAACAGTAACAAGTTAAGATGGGGGAGGGCTCTAGCTACTTTGCATATCTAAATTGTGAAGATCTCAAAACAAGATGTTCCTGTTAAGCCTGGATCTTGACACTAACTGACATCAGCATTTTCTGCATATCAAATTCATGAAGTCTTGCGTGTCACTGTCTACTTTTTTATTCATTCTTCATCTCAACTTTCTCAATTGACTTCAATGAAGTTATACTCAGGTAAGTTACTGTAACATCTGTCTTCAATGCAGGTTGGTTCCATAGTATTTCAATAGCATTTTTTTCCCATGATTTTATTGAGAAGTGCAATGAGACAGTTTCAAATCAAATTGGTAGGACAATTCCAATAGTTTACACATTGCATACTGCCTTCCTAGTGGTTATTTGTTGTACAAGATGCAGACGTGATACCCTATTTACAAACACTTTTAGAAAAAATCCCTCATTCCTTGAATTAAGAGAATGTAGCTATATATCTATCCTAACCATTTTGAATACACAGATACAAAATGGTCATTCATTCATCTGTATCCCCTTTTTTGTTTAGTTTCATCATTTAAATAGTATAGGTGTGTGAACTCAGCAAAATATTCCAAAAGAGTCCAGTAGTCCATAATAGTGTTGGGTTTTCTGCTTGACTGGCAATGTCAGAAGTTGTTGACCTGAGTCTCTGGGTCCATAGTATTAAGAAGATATTTTTCTAATAGTCTATGAGTGTTTAACCCCCGTACACCAGTGAAAAGAAGAAATATGCAGCATTTATAAGGGAAGAAACAACTCAAAAGAAGTTATAGTTCACAAAGGCCTTGGAACAATAAGAGTATCTTCACACGAGTTTGAGTATGTGACCTAAGATGACAGAAAGATGAGGACAATTGACTTTGTGTTCCTGAAAATAATTTGCTTCATGCCAGCACTGTCCATCACAGGCAAGGGCACCAGCCATCCACTGGAGATGGTATGAGTAGTAGGGGAAATGAGGCTTTCAAAGGTAGAGTCAGTTCTTCCTTCTGAATTGTTCAACACTACCAATGTAAACATTTTTGGAATAAAAACAACTTCCCTGGCTTTTGACCTTTGGAAGGTAGTCTAACACCCACGCAGCCTCAGTGGGAGGAGGTAGAGGCGCAGGCAGGCTTCCTTCTTTGGAACTAGGGGAACAATTGATTGGAAGTGGACTCTAAGCAGTGGGATGAAAGAATTTGCTTTTGACCCGGAAAGAAGCTGGTGATATATACCCAGGCCTCAGAAGTAGGAGTTGTAGACACATAAAATTTCTGAAGAGCCCAGCTGTGGGCTTGCTACTGGTGATGGTCTTCTCCACTATCTCCACAACATCTCTAGAGCCTAGGGAAACTTTTTCAGGTGACCTGTGGGACATCGAGCTGAGGACTTGCCCTCTTGCTGGTCCAGCCAAACACTAGAGGAAGAAGATAGCAGGCCCTCACTTCTCAGCGTAGCCCCTTGTGTCGCTTCCTCCCTCCTAGATGAGAGGCACAGAGAGGGAGGGGGTTGAAAACAAGACTATTAGCACTATTAGCCAATTTGCTTTCATTTATTTATCCAACAAATTTTATTTTATTTATTTTTTTTAAATATTTATTTTTATTTTTATTTATTACATTTATTTATTGTGTGTGTGTGTGGCCAGCTCAGCCCACCAGGGGGCGGGTCTGGCTGGCATGTGGTGCTGGGGATCCAACCGCGGTCCTGGTGCTTTGCCAAGCTTGTTTCAAGTAGGTGCTTTAGACCACTGAGCCATCTCTCCAGCCCCTATCCAACAAATTTTAAAGGGAGCGTTTTAAATGTCTGTGCCAATGGCAGCTGTTACTTTATTTGAAAAGCTTTCTATTCTTCAGTTTTTAATGCAAAATCTCTCTATTTTTAGCTGGTTCTTCTCATTCCAAAAAAACAACCGGCTCCAAAGCCTCAGCTTCCCCGTCTACTTCGTCCACCTCTTCACGTCCGAAAGCTTCAAAAGAGACAGTTTCTAGCAAAACAGGGACAGCGGGGACCACGAAGGGCAAGAAGAAGCCTGGCAAACAACCATCCACTTCTTGCGTCTCCCCAGACACCGGGACCACTGGGGCATCTGATCCCAGAGGACAGCCTTCGGAGGCCGGGGTGCAGCGTCTCCAGCCTGAGCAGACTGTCCCTGGGCCCGAGGAGCAGAGCGCAGGCAGAGCCACGCCGGCCGCCCCTCCGCCTCCCGCGGCCGCGTTGCCTTCCCCGCCCGCCCCTCCTCTGCTCCTTGAGAACCAGTGCGTTGTGGCCCCAGACACTCCCGTGGTCCTGGTCAGCAACGGAGCTGATCTGCCCGCCTCTGCCTTAGACCCAAGTCAGCTCCTTTGGACTGAAAAGCCAACCGACAGAACCACTCTCCACCCAGGCGCTGGCTTAGGTGTTAGCAGAGAACAGGCCAAATGGTGAGTTGGGGTGCGGACCCCATGTTCCCACCTGAGTCCTATGGCTCACTGTAGTGTGGTCTGAATGGAGGAACCTGCTCTCCCTCGTTTGCTGTGCCCTGTCATGCGCTCTGCACACATCTAGAGACCACCACTAGCTTGGTGGAACCCTGCCCAGGGAATGCCATGGGTGGGGAGGAAGTTACTCCCACGGCGCTGACAGATGCCACTTCAGACCGTGGTTTTCAAGGACACTGAGAGCCCGTGTCAACACAGCTTAGCAGCACTTTTTCTTGCCCGTAGACAGTTTGTTTCTCTTCCCTTCTAGTGCTTATTTTAATCTCTGCCACTTGAGTCCAGATTGCTCACCCACTCCTGCCCACCGTCATTTCAATATGTTGCTCTTACGTTCCAAGAAAATTAAGACCTTCAGGAAAAATTTTACATTCCTACTCCTTCTCCTCCAACTATAGTGTAGCCCCATTCTTGCTCCCTTAATTCTCCACCAGCTTAGATTTCATCTCTGTGGAACCTTCCAACGATTCTGGGCAGAACTGACAGTCGCATCTGCTCTACTCAGAAAACCTCTCTTCTCCTGTGTGCGGACAGAGCTCACCAACGCGGCTCATTTACCTCCGGGGCCACAACAGCCAAGTTCAGGATCTAGGACAGCGGATGGGCGCTAAGTAGTTGCATAAAAGTGAAGCAGCGATCTGAGGAGGTTATAGGGCGAGTCAAACTACTCCGTGTTGTGGTAGCAGTGGGGCTGACCCTGGCGCTAGATTTTATGAACAGATGATAACAGAAGATAAGTGTGTATCTGGCAGTCTCTTTTGTTGAAGGAGGGAACAGTGGACCGAGGAACCTGATGTCCCCGTGGGTTAGTGGCTCCACAGGCATCTGCTTTCTCATTCTAGAAATCCAGAGTTCATCCTTCAGGCCTTGTTCTCCTTTATTCCTTCCATCTAATCACTCACAGAGTCCTGTAAATGCCCTACTGGAAGGTGGACGAGCCCTCCCAGCCCATGAGGGTGGATGGAGGCTCTTTAGACCACAGTAGACAGAGTTCATATTGAAAAAGCTGAGAACTCTTAAATCCAGCCTCTTCTGTCCTTATTCTGAAAGTAAAACCTGTATTCTATCTTCAAATGTTTTAATAGGTTCTCTCTCAAAATTCTTGACATGTTGTAATTTTTTAAGTACATTAATTAGGTTGGTTTTGATCAAGACACAAAAATATTAACTTTAAACTGCCAAAAATCTGTTTATTGACTACTTACTAATGTCAGGAATTAAGCACTATATGTCTGCTGTCATTTAATTTCCACAAATCTGCCTTGAGGTACCCTAGTTTTAGAGATAAGAAAACAGGTACTGAAAGAGGTAAATTAGTTTTGCCCCATTATTGTTACCAAAGTTAATACTACCTGGTTACCACTGGCAAACCTAAATGGAAACTAGCAATATACAAGGAATTCCAGGCTTTCAATAATTTCATAAGTTTTTCAGAGTTGCTTTTACTTCTACTGCTATTTCTTTTCCAATAGTTTGCCTCTCTAATTTGATCATTTTGAGCAGTGTCATTTGAAGGCAAGCAAACAAAGTCAAATGTCAGATGTCAAATTACTTATGTCGGGCTGGTGAGATGGCTCAGTGGTCTAAAGCACCTACTTAGAACAAGCTTAGCAAAGCACAGGGACCGCGGTTCAATCCCCCAGCACCACATGCCAGCCAGCCCCGCCCCCTGGTGGGCTGAGCTGGCCACACACACACACACACACACACACACACACAAATAAAATAAAATAAAATTTTTTTTAAAAAATTACTTATGTCTCCAACAAGATACAGAGAAAGGAAGATATTGCACTGAATAGTTGCATGCTGCTGTCGCAAAATACCTGCCTCAGAGTAATTGGTAGCAAAGAGAGGTGTATCAAACACAGTTCTGGAGGCCAGGAAGTTCAAGCCAAGGCTCCAGCCTTGGGCCAGGGCCTTCTCTTCACGTCAGCACGAGGCAGGAGCGGGAGGCCCTGGGCATGAGAAGCGACCCCTGCCTGCAGCTCCTCCGTGCAGTGCCGTTAGCCTGCTCACCAGAGCTTCACCATCCTGATCGAGGTACCGTCCACTAGGCCTCTCTTCTCAGCAGTGCTACGCCGGCGGCCCAGTGCTCAAGGCTTGGCTTCTGGGAGGCACATCCAAGCTGCAGCGGTGCTCTGAATTCTCCCAGCACGTAGAAAATGTCCCTCTGAATTGTGAAAGTATTTTTCAGTGTTACAGTTACTTCCAGCCTTAACACCAAACATTCCTTCTTGCAACACACATCTTTGGTTTTCCTCCTCTGTGCTGGGCAATACAGCAGTAAAGAAATAAAAGCGAGCCAGGCAGACTAGTTCAGAGTAGCTTTATTTTTTCAATCAAAATATTGATCAATATGCCCAGCAAGTATAGACGTGTAAGACAACACCTGAAATTTTAGAAATAGATTAAATGTATATGTTTACCATTCGGTATACTAAAGAACAAGGTGCAGTATGCAAAATGTTTCCTTAGATAGTCCTAAGCATGCAAACAGCCCATATCCAAATTTCCCTAACTCTTGCGTGCTCTTTCTTGGGCTAAGCACTGTACCGCATGCTGGACATCTAACAACCATCTTCAGCCCGCATGAGTGAAGAATTGTCAGACAGGCTGGCCAGATAGCTCAGTGGATTAAAGCGCCTGCTTAGGCAGAGCTCAGCAGCCAGGGTTCGATCCTCAGCCTGCCATGCCGGCCATGCCCCCAGGGCACACTGAGTAGGCAATTGAGACTGGGCATGGTGGCACCTGCCTGTAATCCCAGCACTTGGTAGACTGAAAACAGGAAGATCACTACGAGTCTGATCTACATAGTGAGACCCTGTAGACCCTGCACTAAATGCAAAAAAAAAAAAAACTTGTCAGACAAAGGAATGGCATCAATGTTCCATTTCTCCTGATAGTATAATCAAAGGAGGCAGGCCTAGCACATTTTGAGATATTCAAAATAGACTTTCCTAACAGTCAGGGAAACTCTAATGCTTTCCTAGAAGAAATCACATTTTCTTTTTTCTATGTTCTTCAGAATTAAACATTTAAATTACAAATCATTCTCCTGGGGTGGTTGGTGTTTGCTCCTGCATTAATGAACTTGGAATTACTAGTCTTTCCAATTTTCTTCCAAATTCTTTCTTTTCAAGTGAATATTTGCATTAGAATTTTTGGCTGGTACTTACTTGCTTTACTTAGAACTCTCCATGAGTTATACTTAGTCACCTAATGTGTGAAAAAGCTGTCATTTGATGAAAAGTCTTCTGTTTGTAACACAAATATCAAAACTTTAAAGAGGGCAAGTGACTGCATAAGAATCCTTGCCTCTGTTCCCGCACTGCAGGGTGCTGACCAGTCAGGAGGTCTCTGCCCATGGGCTCCTTCCTCAACAACATGTGTGTCTCGTTCATGGGAGGCCGAAGCTAATTAGAGCATTTTGAGGCTGTGTCCTGGTTAATTTGTTGAGTCCGTTTCACAAGCACTTATGAAACACACTGGTGTTCAGTGTGCGTGGGAACTCTGGGGTGACAAATGGGAGCAAACACGTGAGTTCACGCAGGCGAATTTGGAATATGTAACATTTGAGTATAGCAGGATTGCTGAAATGTATAATAAGCACAAAAGAAAATGTAGCAGTACATAGACTAAGGCTTCAGTCTGGGGTCTGGGCTGGAGTTGCTGTCTCCGTAGGGGAGGTCAGTGATGGCTTTCGTTGGCACCTGCTTGCAAGTGTATGTAGAGCTCCTTGCAAACTATAAACTGCTATAAAACACAAATCATGAGATTAAAATAAATCAGTATCATAAAAATTTGTGAACGGTGACAAAGATAGATAATAAGCCTCAACTCTAAGATATCTTTTGTTCTACTATTTCCAAAAATAATTCTTTTTTAAAATTTTATGTATTTATTTTATGTGTTTGGTCTCACTACACAGCTTAGACTCATAGTGATCCTCCTGTTTCTGCCTCCTCCGTGCTGGGATTACAGGGATACACCACCACACCTGGTCTTGGTGGCCAGCTTGGAGTGCCTAAGGCAGGGCCAGCACAGCATGTGGTGCCAGGGATTGAACCCGGGTCCTTGCACTTGCCTGGGCAGGAGCTTAGACCACTGAGCTGTCTCCATGACCCTCAAAGATAATTCTTGATTGGCGTACCCTTTAAACATGCTGTGGTCAGTCTTTTCAGACAGGCATAGTGACAAGCAAGTGAAAATTCAGACCACGGAGCAGTTTTGCCATAAAAATAACTCTTAAGATAAGATTTCTCACTGTAGAAGGCAATATAATGGTTTCTCAAAATATTAAACATAGAATCTTGGAGCCAGTGACCTAGCTCAGTGGTCTAAAGTGCCTGCTTTGGCCAACTTAGGCAGCTGCAGGGGACCATAGTTAGATCCCAGCACCACATGCCATGCCAGCCCTGCCCTGAGGACCGGCTGAGCTGGCCAAACAGAAATAAATAAATAAATAAATATTAAATCTTATGCCATGAATCTGGAAATCACATTCTGAATATACCACCAGAAGAATTGAAAGAAGGGCACTGAATTAATATATCACTATTCATAGCTCTTATGCTGGCCAGAAGGCAGAGACAGCCCAGGTATCTGCTGGCTGATGAATGAATAAGCAAAATGTGGTGTGTGGGTGGCTTTGGCATTCCCAAGCCTTAAGAAAGAGGCACACTCCAACACAGGCCGTGACACGAATGCACCTTAGTGACATTGTACTCAGTAAAGTAAGTTAAACACAAATGGAACAAATGTTGCATGATTTCACTTATATAGAGCACCTGAAATAGATTCAGAGAGACAAAAAGTAGAGTGGTGGCTTCCAATCACTGGCCCTAAGGGAATTATTGTTGGGTGGGGACAGAGTTTTGATTTATGGAGACAGTTACACAAGGTCAATGTAGTACATCACCACTGAACTGTACACCTAGAAATGGTTAAAATGATTGGTGGTAAGTTTTATGCTATATATATTTTACACAATAAAATCTATGAGAATACTTCTATCCCTCTGGGAATAAGTCTTTAGGCTGTTGGGTTTTGCTAAGTGAAAGAGAATGGTGGGAGCCCTCAGGCACATAACCACAAAGTAGGACTTGGAATACTTCACATTCTGTTGATGTTTACCTGTGTTAAGAACACATTTCTTGTAGGTTCTTTGTTCATATCAGAAAGCATTTGGGGGCTGGGGAGATAGCTCAGCAGTTTAAGTGCCTGCCTGGCATGCACAAGGACCCAGATTCAGTCCCAGGTATCACTTGTCATGCTGGGCCCAGAGTACCAGATGTGCTGTGCCAGCCACCAAAACTAGGTGTGGTGGTGCACACATCTATAATCCCAGCACTGAGGAGGCTGAGGCAAGAGGATCACTATGATCTCAGTGGTGACCCTGTACCAAATAAAGAAAAAGAAAAGTGTTTTGTTTTGTTTTGTTTTGTTTTGTTTTGTTTTGTTTTGTTTATTTAAAAAAGCATTTGAGAGGGCTGGGGAGACAGCTAAGTGGCACAGCACCTTCCCGGCAAGTATGAGGTCCTAAGTTCAACCCCTGGTGCCAAAAAGGAGGAGGAGGTGGAGAAGAAAAGCATCTGGGAAGATCTTCCATCTTTTGTATCTTAAAAATGATGATTACATTGTTTTTGATGGGAAGTAGTTTTTGTTATTGTTCTTGGGTTTTGTTTTATTTTTGAGACAGAGTCTTGCTGTGTAGTTCAGGGTGATCTTGAATTTACTATGTAACCAACGCTGTCCTCAAACTCTTGCCTCAGCTTCCCAAGCACTGGGATTGTAGGGATGTGTCACCAAACCCCATGATATGAAAGATTTTTTATATCAAGTATATTTTTTATTTGAATCCTTGGAAGTTTACATGTCTTGTACATGAGAGTATCTCCTTAAACCAAAGACCCTTACCTACATAGATAACAGAAAATAATTATTGTGTCCCTGTAATTCACCCTTCTACTCAAGAGTTTATTTAACTTTCCCACTTCCCATTTCATGTTAGTTGCTATAACTCAGTGAGAAGCAGTTTTACAAATGAAAAAACAGAAGCACAGAAAGGAGAAATGACATTTGACCATTGCCACGCTGTGGGGTGAAAATGTGACACCCGTATGTGGATGACAGGCCAGGCCCTTCTCTGTGCCACCATGCTCTGGTGCGGGGATGCAGGGCAGTTTGAGACCCACCTGAGGGCCTGTGGGGCTTACCCTGGCAGACTAGCGAGGGAACAGCGGGCTGAGAAGTCTAGCTGCGCTGTACTTAGGTCGCCTTGGGACCAGACAGGCTGGGGGAAGAACTCAACCGAAGGCCCAGGAAAGATTTCTGAAACAGTTTTACTGTGTTCATTTACTAAATATATTAGACCCAGCCTTTTTATTTTGCAGAAGAAGAATGTAAAGCCTTAAGAATGAGGTGATGGCCTTTCCACTTCAGTGATGTTGGCTGACCAAGAGTTGGTTTCCCCTCCCTAGCCTGAGGATGCCGTTGACACCAAGTTCCTTTCAGGGTGCTGCTATCCCCCAGGGCTGCTCCGAGCCTTCCATCAACTCCGTGTTTTTTTCCCCTTAACAGTTTTCCAACCAAAGATGAGCTGCAGAAGGTCGTCTCTCAGCTGCTGACCCCAGGGCTGATGGGAGAATCTTCAGAGTCCTTCAGTGCCCCGGAGGACGGCAGTACCAGGGAGTACCAGGCCAGTGATTCTGACTCAGATGGACCCATCCTGTACACTGATGATGAGGAGGAAGAAGATGAAGAGGATGGCAGCGGAGAAAGTAAGGCCCTTTACCGGAAGTAGGGTGGACAGAGGCAGCTGTGGGTTAGAAGGCCAAGAGCCTCCTCGGCAGCCCGATGTTTTTCTTGGCCTCCTCTTTCCTTCTCAAATGAGAAATGTGTCTGTCCTAAAGTTTAGCTTGAGAGGGGCAAATGGGTCTTTGCAGAAGATGAGGCTACAAGGGTGGGGTAGGCCTTTGCAGAGGAAGCAGATGGGCAGACTTGGGTTTGTACAGGGAAAGAGAGTGCGCGCTCTCGGAGGGGCCGCAGTGACCCTGCCGGCCTAGGCCTGCTGTAGAAAAAAGAGCATCCAGCAGGAGCCTTTGGCTTCACTCAGCAGAGCGTTGGAGAGCAGCATTCACTTTTTAACCACAGTTTAAAGAAAAGAGAAACGAATATTCAGGAATAACAAATACTTTTCAAAAAATTTTTTAAAAGTTTATTACTATGCATTTGCAGTACATGACTGCATTCATTGCGGAGAATTGGTACATGTACATAACAAATCTCAGTCCTTTTCCCCCTTCCCTTTCACCTCTCTTCCAACATCCGATTTGTTTATTTATCTCATAAGTCACTAGAAAGTTAATTATCCTTCATGCAGATTCACATCCATACTAACAGGCCCCAAAAACATATAAAACACATACCACAATTATACTAAATTTCAGATACATTGACCATGCTGGATTACAATAACCTTTTCCTCTTTTTTCCTACTATCAATCTTTTATTTTGTATTTTATGTATATATTGGCTTCTCACATAAGAGAATCTTCAATATTTTAGCCTGTGTGCCTGATTAACTTCACTTAATATTGTGGTCTCAGGGTACATCCATTTTTCTACAAATGACTCAAGTTCATCCTTTACGGCAGAGCAATACCCCATTGTGTATAATGGTGCACCACAATTTCTTTAGCCATCTGTCTGCGGGCCTGCAGGCTTCTTCCGAAATTTAGCTGTTATGATTTAATTGTACTGCTTTGGGGTGTGTGTGTGTGTGTGTGTGTGTGTGTGTGTGTGTGTGTGTGTGCAGCACTGTGGTCTCATAATGCTAGCTCCAGAGAAAGTGCCTAGAAGAGATTCGAAAAGCTCAGGCAAGTGGAAGTCCCACTTTTAATCTTTTGAGGAATCTTCTTACTGATTCGCATAGTGGTTGTACCAGTCTGCCCTCCCACCAACAGCGGAGAAGGGTTCCTTTTACCCCACAGCCTTTGCTATTGGTTAATTTGTTGATGCTAGACATTCTTTCTGGAGTAAGATGGAATCTCAGTTAACAGGTACGTTTTTAGTATTTTTTAAAAATGTATTTGGGACAAGGTCTACAGTGTCTCATTATATAGATTGGACTTGTGATTCTTCTGTTTTCAGCCTCCTAACTGCTGGGATTACAGGTGCGCACCACCACTCCCAGTCTCCATTGCTCTCTCAGTGTACCCCAGGGATGGGGCCAGCACAACACATAGGGGATCAAGGCCGGTCCCTGTGCCTGCCTAAGCAGGCGCTTCAGTCTACTGAGCTATCTGGCTAGCCCATTTTTAGCATTAAAATCAATCAGTCATTCACAAAAGATAGAATAGCAGACCTTCTAGGAAGGAGCAGCTCTAAAGTGGAGCAGAGTTCACCACTTATAGTAAACTTGGAGAATTAGAATGAGCCATTGCATTTTAGAAACTTCTGAGCAAAATGACTTGGGAAAAATTTATAAATCATGAAAAATTATTACTGGTAATGATGAAACAGAAGTTTGTCAAATTCCCTCTAACTGGTACAGAGCCAAAATAAATAAATGATTCTCATCTACTTGGCAGAAGTTTGGCTTGGGTTTGCTTTTGCTCTGCATTGTTTTGTTTTGGTGGCAGTGGGAGTTGAACCCAGAGCCTCCTTCGAACTAGGAAGGTGAGCTACCATGAAGCCAAGACCCAGCCCCTGGTATGAGATTTTAAAGGTTGTCAGTAACGGGGTTAAATGTTAATATAAACAATAGACTCCGCCAGCAGGATGGCTGGTTGAGGAAAGGAAAAGACAAGGATTAGCTGTGCCATATAAGGAAAGGGACTAACTTTCAAACTTGAAAAAGGAAAGAAGGAAGGAAGGGGGAGAGAGAGAGAGAGAGAGAGAGAGAGAGAGAGAGAGAGAGAGACAGACAGACAGACAGACAGACAGACCATTGTGCATTCAGCAGTTTCCACAATCTACTTTATCAGGAAAACAATTTTCCACCATCTCTTTCCAAAGGCTGAGGTGATACTTTGAAGTTTATAAATGACGTCCCAGTGTTTTTCAAAACATTTGAAAAACAGTTCTCTGGTGTTTTTTTTTTTTTTTTCAAAATGGACTACATCCAGCTCAAAGTCTTTTTCCCCATGGTTGAGTTAAGGTTCCCCTCTTGCATGTGGATAAGGAATTGGGCCTGTGTCCCGTTGAAGAGGCATGCCAGGAATAACCCGAGGGCCGCAGGCCAAATGCTGCTTATCTGCATTTCTGTCTTTTTTTTGATCTTCAGGTGCTTTGGCAAGTAAGATCCGACGGAGGGATACTCTTGCTATTAAGCTTGGCAACAGACCGTCGAAGAAAGAGTTAGAGGACAAAAATATCTTGCAGCGAACGTCTGAAGAAGAGAGGCAGGAAATCCGGCAACAAATTGGAACCAAGCTGGTCAGGTAATTGCTGGCACTTCAGTGCAGCCCTTACTAATTCGTACTTGTCTTACTGCCCAGGTTTCCTTCCTAGCTGGGATCATTGTGAATCGCTTGTGTGCAGGTGAACGTGGCCCATCAAGCCTTTGAAAGTTGGTCTTGGCCCGTGAACCACTCAGCGAACCCGCCTTTTGGTCAGCTCGCCTGCTGGCTTGCGGGTCCTCAAAACCTACTTCAATGTGTGTGGGGGGCAATAAGATTTTAATACAAAGAACAAATTTGGCTATTTGCTGGCCAGACTGTCTCTGTGACAGCTGTTTAACTATTACTGCAGTATGAAAGCAGACACAAATAATGTATAAACAGATGAATATGGCTTGTTCCAATAAAACTTTATTGACTAAAAAAGGTGGCACACAGGATTATGTGACAGAGCATAACATTGGCCAGCCTGTGGCCTAATCCTGTGAACGCCATGAGCTCTTCTCTGAAGGCTGTGAGCCTGGCTTCATCCAAGTCAAGCAGCCGTAGTCCCTACCAAAACCTTCCACATTTAACTTGAAGCAAATGGATTATCTGACAGCTCTTGCTATTGTGTATTATTTCTGCTTTTGTCACATGTGACTTAGAGGTCCACTGAACTGGCAGTTTTGTTAGAAGTGGACAATCCCAGCACAGCTTTCATTTTTGATGGTCACTTTTAGTGTATGAAGGCACTGCTGTTCTTCCAACTCTTTCTCTGTGTGCCCACTGTTTGCATATTGGAAGAAGGAAACAGTCTGGAATCCAAGAACAGGATTTGGAGGTGGAAGAAGCTGTCATCCTGGCCTAATAGAGGAAGACTTGTATGACCAGAGCCACCCTGGAGGGTGGACAGAGAGCTTCTGGAGGCCACTGGCTATTCCTCCACAGGAAGAGGAGCCCCAGGAACTTCCAGTGGTGAGACAGGGAGGAAGACCTCAGAGACAGCAGCTGCCTGAGGGAAGCTTGGAAGAGGCCAGAGGCCCCTGCTCTGGAACACCCCCAGGACTCTGGGAGAAGCTTTGAGCTGAACCCATCAGCCTTCGAGGTTCATGCCATGTGCACACCTGATGAACATGGGTGCTGAACATTCCTCATTGATAGAAATATTTAGACCTTGAAGGCTGATGGGTCTGTGACATAGAACCGGTCATCAATAACAGATTCAGTCCATAAAATGAAATCACACAGAAATGTCATCTTTTCCAATATAGGCCAAAAAAATCACCCACTGAGACAGGATGAGGGACCCTTTGCAGCAGGTTCGGAAGATGGCTGAGACTGTGGTCCTGTTCATGAGCACTCCTGGAAGAAGTGACTGTTTAGTATCCAGGCATGTGGGCCAGGGGTGCAGCTCTGTGACAGAGCCCTCGCCTGGACTCGAGAGGCTCTGGATTCAATACCAGCACTTGCAACAGAGTGACAGTGTGGACTTCTCTGGTACCAGCAGAAATACAGTTCCTAGAACAAGGCAGAAGAGAGCCTTTGCTTGCCTGCCTCTGAACGAGATGCTGTCCTGGGAGCTCGTGGGTGGGAGGGGTAAATGAGACGATGTGTTACCATTGTGCAGCCCCTGTGGCCCAGCAAGCATTTGATAAAATTAAGTACGTCTTCCTATCCATTTAAGTTGTGCTTCAACTTTAAACTACTGAAGCACATTTTAAAATTAAACCCAATGTTGGCAAGTTTGAGAAAAGAGGACACACATACATTGTCCTTGCTCAATATTTCCGAAGAGCAATGTAACATTAGGACAGGAACCATAAAGCAATCTTTTTTTTCTTTGTGTGTTAGTTCCATTTGGGGGATGGTACAAGGAGAAAATAATTCAAAAACATTTTAAAACTTTTTCTACAAAGATGTTTATTGTGACAAATTATACCAACTGCTAAACATGGGATTGATAAAGAGCATCGTGAAAAGATGATGACTGTGGACCCTCAGAGAGCATCAGTTTCCTAACTGCTTCATCAAGGATTCCTGGAAGCTCCGCAGGGAGCCCTGGAGAATTGGAGGTGTTTATGTGGGGTGGATGTGTGGAGAATTCTCTGTCCCAAGTCTAACTATCCAGTTGAGAGCACACCTGTTTTTTGGAAATTAGGATTTCACGGCAACCTCTAAAATTTGAAAGCCTTTGTAAATATATACAGAGACTATACCTATAAAAATTATGGTGATTAATATGTGCATCTTATGTAATTGTTTTTCAATGATATAGTACAACTATCTGTCACTCAAAGGTGATTTACCCACAGTTGCAGCTTTAGGATGTTTAAAACATCTAATATAGGGATGGGGAGATAGCTCAGTAGAATAAACACTTGCCTGGCAAGCACAAGGTCCTGAGTTCAATTCCTGGTACTGCAAAACAAACAAACAAACAAAACATCTAATTCAAAGCATGCCAGTAGGGATCGTGGCTCTAGCATTCTCTAGTGTTTTCTTAGGCAAGTTAAGTGATCTTTTGTTTCCTCATCTACTGTGTGGGAACTGACTGCAGCCTTGCTGAATTTGTTTAGAGGATTGCAGAAAATGTAAGTAAAGTACCAACACAATACCTGGAATTTTTATTTTTACTTATTTATTCTTTTTAAATGTACTTAGGACAGGGTCTACAGGGTCTCACCACACAGATCAGACTTGTAGTGATCCACCTGTTTACAGCCTCCCAAGAGCTGGGATTACAGGCATGCACCACCATGCCCAGTCTCAATTGCTGTCTCAGCTTACCCCCCTCCGGGGGGGGGGGTGGCCAGCAAGGCAGGCCCAGGGATCGAACCCCCGGCCCCTGCGCCTGCTTGCAGGTGCTTTAATCTGCTGAGCTATTTGGCTGGCCCATCTCAGATCATTTTGTGCCATGGATTCCTTTGCAGTCCCAAAGGCAGTATGTCACTGAAACACTGTGGGCCTAGACCAAGTAATTCCTGAATTGGCGCAAACTCTTGAGAGTGACTGATTTTAGACTTGAATGACCTGCATACTAATTAGGCTATCAGGCCTGTCACACAGGCTAAGCTGCTGTGACAGACCAAGAAGTACAGAGGTTCCAGCAGAGTGGATTTCTCCCTTTCCACGTAACAGCCCAGAGGTGGCTGAGCTGTCTAGCACGGGTACGGGATGCGGCTCCCAGAAGTTAGTGTAGTATCCGGGCTTCCTGTGTCGCCTTGAATAGTCTTATCTGCATAGTCAGAGCGGGCTCACACCACTGCACCCACATTGTAGCCTGAGGAAGAAGGAAAGGGAAAAAAGAAAGCACACACAAAGTTCTTTTAAGGGCGAACAGCACCTTAGCTTGTGTCTCATTGCAAGACATCGTCTCATCACCAAGCTGGCTGGCAGGCGCCCAGCTCAGACTCAGTTCTGTTCCAAAGAGAAAGAGGAAGAGTGGACAGTTGAGGGTCTCGGCCACAGTCAAACTGATAGAACGGCAAGTTTTGTTTCACTGATTTAAGTGGATTTTTATTTCTCCAAAAATGAAGAAAAGCTAGCTTTTTTATTGTACCTTGTGTCTCCCCCACAAGTGAAGCTCATTTTTAATGCATTGTGTATTTTTTGTCACCCTAGGAGACTCAGTCAAAGGCCCACAACTGAAGAATTGGAGCAAAGAAATATCCTAAAACGTGAGTGTCCCATGCCAGCCAGTGACTTGTCTGGGAACTGTTAGCAAGCTGGCTCACAGACGTGCCGCACCTCAGGAGGGAACTGTAGCACTTGAGTTTCCTCAGAGCTGACTGAAGTGGGCCGTTTATGTTATATGTAGATACTGTTGTCATTTAAAAAAATAATTTCTTCAATTTTATATTTTGTTTTATACTTTTGAGTCAGATATCTCCTGGACCGGAGTTGTGCCCATAATCATTTTTGAGAAAGATGACATATAGTCCATGTATTCCAAATATTTCATGGAAAAAAAATAGGCTACTTGCAAATAAATATTAAAGAAAAACCCAAAGCATCTACAAGGGAATAAATCAAACATTCCTATATTATTAGTAATAATACAGTTTGTTGCTAGGTTTAACCTCACAGTTTAAAACCAAGTTCTTGTGGGAGGAATTCCTCACTCCTTTTCACTTTGCTTTGTTATGAGAACTCTGGCTCCTTCTTGAGTTATAGTTTGTCAACATGTAAAGCACTTTCTCCGTTCATTTTCCCACTTAATTTCCACTGTGTCTTTCCTGCTAGTCTATTTGGTGGAATAGAAGAAAACCGCCATTGAAATGCAGTTTGCCATGAGAAGTGGGTAATTTCAAGTGCAGCCTCCCTGTAGTTTCCTCTGTTAACCCAGTTTCAAAAGAGCTTTTCTATCATAGGAAATATTGAAGAACGGAGACTGGCACCACTGCAGGTAGCCCTGAGTGCAGTGTGGCCAGCGGCTGGCCAAGGGAATTCCTTTCCAACCAGGCTGCAGAGTATGCGTGGCCTGCTGACAACCCATATTTCACTACGGTTGCCATAACTGAGGCAGCCCAGCACTGCAGATGTCCCAGTGGGACGAGAGGCACCCACTGCCCAGTCTGGGGGATCTTTTTTCCTACAAGGATTTTTTTTTTAAATCTCAAGTGAAATGGAACCCAAGAAATGATAGAGGTGCCCGTGAGAGTAGAGAAGTACCAGCCCCTAGAGGGAAAACTCATGGCTAGAGAAGGGGGATCCATGTGTGTTTCAGTTCTCCTGAGGGATGGCGGAAGCAACACCTAACAACCAGGTAAAACCCCAAAGCCTCATTGCTTTCAGTAGTGGGTTCCTCAATACATTGAATTAAACTTTAAGTAAGCTCAAATGTAGAGAGTATGCTCCGTACTGGGTGTCTTACTGGCTGCCTGATGTAGTACTTAGGGAAAAAAGGGAACCTATGAAAGAAGAGTGAATCCCAGGCAGTTCTTCCCCACTCCTATGGGTAGGGGTGCCAAGCCACACTGGAGCTTGCTGACTTGAAGAACAGTTGCACGGATGCGGAAATGTGTTACACATTGATCTTTAGTGCTGGGTTGGCCGGAGGACCCTGTTTTTCTGGATGTTCAGGAAAAAGGAAAACACTGAGGTCAACCTCAGATTTGACTCCAGACCTTTCCTTCCTTTAAGTTCGTGTTGATTCTGGAAATGAGAGGCACATTTCCAGTCCGGAGAGGCCTGGTGCAGGGCGGTGTGGCCGCCCGCTTTCCCAACCTGGCGCTCTGCAATCATGGCAGTCATGGGCAGAACAGCTTTCCTCACAAACACCGACTCAGCCCTGTTGCCTCTGAGTTCTTCTGTGTAGATTGATCTTACTTGTGTGTTCCATCTCTAGCTCTTGTTTGCAGGCAACATGATTGACTATTTGAAAAAAGGAATCTATGTTTTTAAGGCCACTTACTTTAGCTGGGTGTGGTGGCACATGTCTGTAATCAGCCCTGGGGAGGCTGAGGCAGGAGAATTACTGTGAACTCATGGGCCAGAGAGATCCTGGGCTAGGCTGGGGATGTAGCTTAGAATGAAGGCCCTGAGTTCAATCCCCAGTACTGAAAGCAAAACAAAACAAAACAAAAACTATCAACAACAACAAAATCTGACCCTCATAGAAATATGTAAAACAGCAAAAAGAGAAACAGATCCATAGGCCTAAGCCCTCTGTGAACACAGCTTATCAGAACTAATGACTCAAGACTGTGATAATCCTCCAGTTGCTGGGACTGCTGCCTTTTGCCTCATCTATACAGGGTCAGGGCAGCACTGGTAGCCAGGCAGGTTTCCTATGGTGTGTACTGCTGTCAAACCACATGCATTGTTTCTGTGTTTATGAGAAACGCTTCCTGGCAGTTCTACAATGTCTGCCCCCTGTGTGAGGTACTGAGAACAAGATTTATCAATGAGCTGTGTCACTTCCTTCATGAATATGCCGTCAGTCTCTTTAAAGGGCCCACAGAAGTTTACATACTCCCTTACAATTCATCCTCTAGTGATTTAAAAGTTGTAGAAGCTGGGATGGGGGTACCCACCTATGATCCCAGCACTCCGGGAGGCTGAGGCAGGAGGACATTGACTTTGTTCATAGCCTGGGCAATTTAGTGAAACCCTATCTCACTGTGAAGAACCCAGGATCAATCCCCAGGGTTAAGGGGAAAAAAAGTAGTAGAAACATACAAAACCTCCATGCATTTTTGAGTACTGCTGTTGAGTTTAATCTTGACTCTTTGTAGGAGCTTTTACATGCCTGCTTAGAGTACAGAGGAGCAACTGTATTGCCTTCTCTCCCTCTTCCTCCCACTTCCTTAGAAGTATAGTTCTGAGCTTGGCAAACGTAAAGAAGTTGGTTCCTGAGGTCAAAAAGAATTTCCGGGTGGTAAAATTCTACCTCTTCAACTTCCTAACTGCAGTTGGCCCTTTTTTTTTTTTTTCTTAAACAACACTGACTGGCACCTAGTTCATGGTGCACTTAGTGAAGCAAAACTAATGTTCCCTTGAAGAAAGTGGCATTTTGCATATTTAATGAAAATTGTAGCAGGTCTTAGTTTGAGATATATTAGATATTTTTTTATTGTTATTATTAATATTTGTTTTGGGAAAGTACCCTTAAAAAGGAAGCATAATGCTATTTTTATAATGTAGATAAAGAATTAAATAAAATACAAGGATTATGTTATTTTTTATTAATGTCATCAAACTTCTTTCCCTATAAAGTCTTGGTTTTAATCACAAGAACCTGTTTGTTATGTAAAATCGATAACTCACACACTTTATAGAACTCCTGGAATTGCTGGAATTTTTTTTTTTAATGTATTTGGTATAAGGTCTCACTCCACAGGTTAGACTCGTAGTGATCCTCCTGTTGTTAGCCTCCCCAGTGCTGGGATTACAGGTATGCACCACCATACCTGGTCTTGATTCCTGGCTCAGCGCACCCAAGGGTGGGCCAGTGCAGCATGTGGTGCTGGGATCCAACCCCGGTCCCTGTGCTTCCCTAAGCAGGTGTTTAGTCCACTGAGCTATCTTGCCCGCTATACTTTAATGGTATAAAAAGACATTGTTTTGAACAATTGGCAAGACCTACAATATGTTCATAGTAAGCAATTTGAATTATAACAAGATTTGTTTGACATTTCTTGCATGTTTTGTCTGGTGGGTGATTTTAATTTGGTTCACTTTCTATTAATAACCTCTTTCTTATTAATCAAGTGATCCTATCATCCTCATCCTTATTAATAAAAGTATGTTAGAAGAATGTAGACTCTTTCCTATATCCAGAAAAGGAAAATTTTATAGAGAATGTAGGTAGTCCAGCTAAAAAATGCAAATATTAAATACATATTTTATTCATAAAAATAATCTCAGTATTAAGAAATTTATTTGAACTCTAAGAAACAATTATCTTTTCATATTAGATTTCTTTTCTTTAGCTTTTGTGTTGATCCCTTGTACAATGTAATTTCCTTTCTGTAGAGTTCATAATAGTACTTTCTAAAATATCTTTCATAAGCATTGGCAACTAAGTGATAAAATCTGTGCTCATTTATTGAACAGATAGAAAGCTACAGAAAGCAACAAAGTTCCCCAAATAAGCACCTATAGAACCTAAAGCAGTATTTGTTTCTTTAAAAATTGTGGACATTTTAAAAAACTCATCTGCTAGCACTAAATTGTACTACTCAGTGAAATGCTAGAGAATAAAGACTTTGGAAAGTTAAAGTCATAAGAAAATAAATAATTTCCGCCCACAGTACACCATAACTCCATTCAGAACATTCTGGTTTGAACACAGAGGCCAAAGACATGCTTACATTCTGCTTCTATGGAAACCAAGGAGGACAAATCAAATATTTTGCTTGGACTGGAATGGAAATCAGCAGTTCAGACACACATCAGATGGTTCTAATTTGTTCTTTTAGTATGCATCAGGCTTTCCACATGAAGCAAAGTTTTATCTGAGTTATGGTAAATTGTACCTATAGACCCACTAGATGGCCAGCAATAGAAAGAAGGCTTTCACCAGAGTATGGGCACACTTAGGTTTTGAGGGCTTTTCTTGTTCTTTTCAAACAATAGCAAAAAGGTTTAAAATTAGTCAATCAGTTCTACTAGGAAAAAAAATAATATGTATATATATTTGGCAACCTTTTAAAGATGTTAATAGTGTTGATCAGTATCTGTTAGTCAAACAGTGGTGCACTAACAGAATGTTTTGACTATAAAAGTATCAATGGTAACTAAATCATTATGCCTTTCTTCCCTCAATAAACAGAAAAGAATGAAGAAGAAGAACAAGAAGCAAAAATGGAACTTAAGCGTAGACTCAGCCGGAAGGTGATGACATTATAACTGTTAATGAACATGTGTGTTGAGATACATGTCAGTATAAATCCGCTCTCTACATGTAAATCTGATGCTTAGGAAAATTATTCCTTTTCATCTGCTGAATAACCATAGACACTAAGATTGTAATACACATGTAATTATGCATATTATGTTAATTTTGAAAAGTGAAGGGTTTTCAATTATATTTACAGATTGAGAAAACACATATTCTGTATCCAAAGTTTTTGAAGCACAAACGGAACAAAAAAATACAACACAGAAATGTTCCGTTTTGAGAGCCCTGGCTAAATTAACATTTCAGTGTAGCTCTTTCCATTTAAAAAATACAGCTTTAAGAATGCTCACGTGTCCCCATTTAGTCTTGGAAGTGCAGTTAAATGAGAGAGGATTGGGAGGCAATTTTGTGACCCTTCGGTGCCAATTTGCCACTTCTGCATACCAGATCCGGGCAATTTATTAGGGAGCTCTGCCATGGCCTCTGGCCATGGTGCTGCCTAGGCTGACAAGTGGCTTCTTTCCAAAACTCAGGCCATTGTTTCCATGTATTTCATGAAAATATAAATCCTATTCCAGGAATGACTTTGTGTGTGTGTGTGTGTGTGTGTGTGTGTGTGTGTGTGTGTGTGTGAAAATAGTTGTCTTGAGAACAGTTAAGCACCATTAGAATTTATATTTCAGTATTTACCCTTGTAATAGTCCTCAGATAGTCCTCTCCTACCTGGACAGGGGCCAGGTGACTAAAAGCGACACTGCTGTCACCTGTGTGGCCTGACCCACACCCTTGAGTTCTGTCTGGGGAGCTCCCAGCAGAAGCATTCCAAGGAGGGTACAGGAGACACTCCGTTCCTATGGAAAAGCAATAAGGACCGATTTATTCTGTTTGCTTTTCCAGAGATCCTGAGTTGATTGCTCTTTCCCCCAAAGTGCATAATGTCAGATCACGCTCCAGCTGGGCGCTGCGTGAGCTCTGTTTCTGGGGGCTCCGTCATAGTCCGTGGACCTAAAGTCGCCTGCTGTACACGGGCAGTGGCCCCATCGCACTGCACCAGGCGCACTCAGAGGACACACAGACCCTTTCTTCAGCCCACCTGGGCTCAGGATGAGGCAGAGCCCCTCTGTCCCCACCCCAGGGCCCACCATGTGTTGCCCCCTACAGGGATGCAGGTCCTACTCATTCCCGCTTCCCTGCAGAAGCAGGATGAAGCCAGCTGCCTAGTGGGGCGCCATGTAAGATGCAAGGGAAAGAAGACTATTCCTAGCTTTGCCATTGCCTACCAGGGCTCCTGTGGTTCGAAGGAGCTCCAGTTGCCGTAGCCCGGCTCACGTGGGTTCAGGGGGTCCAGGCCTTCTGAGAGTTCTTGAAAGCTTTGACAGGTACAGCGTGAACTGTTTTTCCTTTTCATGTTTGAGCTCTTTTTGAGACAGGGTTACACTATGTAGTCCAAGCTGTTGACCTCACTATGTAGCCCAGGCTGGTCTTAAACTCATGGCAGTCCTCGTGCCTCAGCCTTCCAAGTGCCAGGATCACAGAGCATCTACAGCATGTACTGTGTATGAGCTTGTGCAAGTAAGGACTATCTCCACTGAGGACATAGTCTGGGTTACACAGAGTATGTGTAAGAATGAAAAGATACTGAAACTAGACCCTGTAGGTCATGGACCCTCTAGGTCATCGGAAGCCATGGGAAGCATGCAAAAATGGGCTGCTTGTTACCATTAGAAACTTTAAAAGGTTCGCCATCACTGCCTTCGGTAGAACAGAAGATGGGATCCCCTTGTCTGGAAACATTGATACCTTCAAGCTAAGAGAGGCCCTCCCAAGGGGGGAATCTCAACAGCAGAGATTGCCTGCTTCCTGTCATCCAGGAGGCTTGATGTCTTCCATCGGTCCTAATTGTTTTCATCTGACTCACAGGCCTGAGGAAAGACCAAAAGATGAAAGCAAGTCCCTAGAGGGCCGGCTGAATTCTGTAGAATTATAAATTTGAATCGTAGAGACCACAAGAAGGAAGCCAGTGATGAGAAGGACGTAAAGGTGGCGGCAAGGCCTGCCCTCTTGTCTCCCAGGATGGCTTTTCTGGCCAAGGGCACATGATGGCGCCAGGCACATGTCCTCCTTTTCATGGGAAACTGTGCCTTTCCATTCCTCCAAGTTTCACAGCTTCTGCCCTGGTCACTTAGCCCCAGCCCAGCCATCCTGCCCCTGGGTGACCATCCTTCTGGCGTCCCTGTCTGTCCCTGGTAGTGGAACAGATAGCAAGCGGGGATAGATGACACAGTGCAGCTGGTTGCCAAACACTCTGACCTATCTAACAGTGCTGGTTTTTATAGTGTCAGAAATTAGGGCATGCTGCTTTCTAGCTCTCATTACAAATTCCCGAGATGCCCACTGCCTTTTTTTTTGGGGGGGGGGTATCTGAAAGTGACCTTATTTAACCAAGCTCTGAAGTGTTCTCTGCAGAAAACTCGCCACCGTGAGGCTGAAAGTGGTTTTCTGACCCCTGCCTTTTCCCCTCCTCTCCGCAGCTCAGCCTGCGACCCACAGTAGCCGAGCTGCAAGCGCGAAGGATCCTGCGGTTTAATGAGTACGTAGAGGTCACCGACTCCCCGGACTACGACCGCCGGGCAGACAAGCCCTGGGCCAGGCTGACACCTGCAGACAAGGCAAGGGTCCCAGGCTGCCGTGCTGACAGGGACACTGCACTGAGTCCAGTGTTCACTTACCCTCTAGCCCTAACCAGATATTCCAGAATGTTTCTGCCTCGGATTATTGAAGCCACTTTGACGATATAATTAGTGAGCTCTTTCAGTGAAGTCTCAGAGAAAACTAGTTCTCAGCATAGAAGCTGTCTTCATCCAAACCCGGATGAGGAGGGCTTTCTGATAGCCAGGATTTATCTTTAGTCTTAGAAAACATAATTTACATGAATTAACATTTTAAAAAATGTTCACCATGGAAAAGGTATCGATCTGTATTAAAAGTGGTATACTTTTTATATAAATGGCTAAAGAAGATATTTCAGGGCTTGCGAGCTGTATTTTTTTTTATGGTAGTTGCTCAGCTCAGCCCTTGTCAGATGAAAGCCATAGACAGATGTAATTGAATGGATTTGTGTGGGTTCCAATAAAACTTTATTTATAAAAACAGGTAACAGGACAGTTTTAATCTGCAGGCTGTATTTTGCCAATTTCTGGTACAGATCTTTGCTCCTAGTTCCAGGAATGACATATAGCAGATTCCACCATGCAGAAGGGCTTTGTTTATTGGTTTATTTTTAGTGGCCTTGTACCTGCTAGCCAAGCACTCTCCCTGAGCCCAGGCACCCTCAAAAGTATTTTGTGAATACCGTTCTGCGTCTAAAAATTGAGGGTAACCATTCAGTTTCAGATTTTCCACCTTCACATTTTCCATCTATCCCCCAATGAGTTCTGTTTCTTGTGCCTAAGTGTAATGTCATTTGAAGTAAACTCATGCCATATGGAGTCATCATGTTAGGAAAAAATATTTTATGGATATTTTACCAACAATTTTAATAGGAAGCTTTCTTCTGTAAAGCAGGGGCCATGTGTCAAGTGCATGCTACTGATACTGATTCAATAATCATTAGCTCACAAGTAGAAAGGCAGGATAGGAAGGAATGCAGAAATAGAGGGGAACAGCTTGCGCTGGGGTGCAGAGGGAGGGAGGGAGAGCTGGCCTAGCAGGTGTGACCTCTGAGGTCAACCCCTCCCACCAATGAAAAGGTAGCAGAAGATTACTGAGCAGAGATATGTTTGAGGAGAGGAGAGAGAATACGTTAGTGTTAGCAGGCAGCCTAGGAAGGGAGTGTCAGGAGGGTGGTCCCTGTTACTCAACAACAAGGTGAGAGGGATATTTTCATGGAATAATGGTTGAAACACCACCAGTGGCAAAGACCAAACAATCCTAGGAATTTTGGATGTGCAGGCAAGGGGTGTGGTGAGGCTGGCTGTAAGCTTGAGGGGATGAATTTGGAAGAGAAGGTATGGCCTTGACGAAAGGATAGTTTTTAACTTGTAGGAAACACTTAAGCAGGTTTTTTTGTTGTTGTTTTTTAAGCAGTCTTTTATGGTATGGGGAAGAGGCCGAAAGAAAGAGGGTGGAGTATTCAGGAGAAAGACAGGAAATGACAGTAGGGCATAATCAGCGGACCAATCCGTCAGTCTTTCCTGGAAAAGGAGACCTGGGGACAGGTTAGTGAATGCAGACTAAGGGGTGTGTCCTAAACCAGAGGGTGTGTCCTAAACCAGGGGGTGTGTCCTAAACCAGGGGGTGTGTCCTAAACCTGGGAGTGTGTCCTAAACCAGGACACTATGACATAACACTGTGATTTCACTTTGCCTCTGAACAATTACTACTTTTCAGCTTGAGCTTATTTTCTTTTTCTTTCTTTCTTTTTTTTTTTTTTGTACTGGAGATTGAACTCAGGACCTTGCACTTGCCAGGCAGGCGCTGGTGCCGCTAAGCTGTCTCCCCAAACCCCAACCATATTTTCTTATACTGACCTGGCATTCCGCTTCTACTTCTGTGAAATGTCTGTCTTGCTCATTTTCTTTTGGCCGGTCAGCTTCTTGTTAACTACCAGAGTTCTTCATACATTTTGTCTCATTGCTGAGACAAAATACTCAAAACTCAAAGTTAAGGAAGGAAAGGTTTATTTAAGCTCATGGTTTGTGGAGATTTCAGTCCACACTCAGCTGGCTCCAAGGCAGGGTGGCATGGTGAGGGGCAGCAGTTCAAGGCGGCAGGAGATAGCAAAGCAACAAGAGTAAGAGGGAGGAGGGAGCCTCTGGTGTTCCTCAGGTTGCCTGGGGGCTACCCGCCCTCTGCCGGTGAGGCACTCACACCTCCAACCACAGCACTAGACAGTGAGTTAATGCAAACTCTAGATTGAGCCACCTCGGCAAAGCCAACCCCTATGACCATGTGAGGCTCTGGGGTGGGGGGCATTCAGGCACAAACACTAACAGCGGTTGTCCAACATTTACCAACTTCTCTTCTTTGCAGCTTGTAATTTTGTTTCTTTAAAAAAAATTCATCCTATGCCAAAATTATAAGAGTGTAATTCCCATAGCCTCTGATAACTTCTAATGTTTTGTTCATCTAATTTAATTTCCTTATTTATCTGGAGTTGGAGTTTTTTCCCTATGCATTGAGCTACATTCCTAGCCATGTCTTAGTTTTTATTTGGAGAAGGGTCTTGCTAAATCACTAAGTTACGCAGGCTGGACTTGAATTCTCATTCCTGCTGCCACAGCCCTCCAGAGTCCTGGGTTTGTGAGTGTGCACCTCCACACCCTGCTCTGAGAGTGACTCTTTTCTGTGTCATTACAATAGTCTCCCTTTATCTCAGGCCTGCAGTCACCTATGGTCTGAAAATATTAAATGGAAAACTGCAGAAATAAGTGATTCCCATGTCTTAAATTCTACACCATTCCAAGTGGCGTGATGAACTGGCAAGTGTCATGAGATCTCAAGGATGAAGCAGGACAGCTTGTCCTGTCCCAGGCCATCCTCCGTGTCCCACTGCAGCCCAGCTGGGATGTTTGTGGTCCGTCTGACCTGTGTGTCTGGTGACTTGGCAAGTGTCTGGGTTCTGAGAGTGACTGTCAAAGCTACTCAGTGCTTGCGATCAAGAAAACTTCACTTTAACTTAATGGTCTGATTTTACTAATATTATTGTTCATCTTTTACTGTGTTTAACTTTAAAAAAGTAAATCTGAGACTGGGCTTGGTGGTACACACCTGTAATCCCAGCACTTAGGAGGCTGAAAACAGGGAAATCGCTATGAATCCGATCTATGTAGTGAGACCCTGTAGACACTGTAGATGCTGTCCTAAATACAGAAAAAATAAAAATAAATAAATAAAAGTAAATCTGCCACAGGTATAGCAGCAGTTTGTGTTGGGTTTGGTACTGCCAGTGATTTCCTGTTTCTACAGGAGGTCCTGGAAAGCATCCCCCATGGACTGCAAAGGTAGCTTGCATTTACTCCCTTTGTCTTTCCTCCTGTGTTTTTGTCCCCCCCCCCCACCGCTTTGTCTTTTGTTTCTAGCTTGAAGTAGACTATAGCATAGATTTTTATCCTTCCTTAAATTTTTTTCAGTGGTAGGGCTGGCGGTATAGCTCAGTGGACTAAGCACTTGCTTAGGTAAGCGCAGGGACAGGGTTCAAGCCCTGGCACCGCATCAGCCCCACCCCTGGGCACGCTGAGCCAGTGATAGAGTTCGGGTATGGTTGCGCATGCCTGTAATCCCAGCACTAGGAAGGCAGAAATCAAGAGGATCATTATGAGTCTGAGCTGCGTAGTGAGACCCTAAACAAAAACAAAACAAAACAAAACAAAAACTTACATAATTTTTTTTAGTGGGGAAAATGGCTCTGTGGGTTGAATCCAGAGACTTAGCACTGAGCTACCTCCCCAGCTTTTTTAATTTTTTAAATTTTTTTTTTTTTTTAATTTTGAGATAGAATCTCACCAAGTCACTAGGTTGCCCAGGCTGGGTTCAAACGTGCAGTCTTCCTGCCCCAGCCTGCAGAGTGCTGGGGTTACAGGCAGGCATCACTATGTCCAGCCTGTCTTTCCTTAACTTTTAATATAAGCACAGAAAGCTGTCAATTACCTGGTGTTCAGTGGTTTGCAACCTTAGCTACATGTTGGTATCACCTGGGGAACTTTAGCAGGAGCTTCATCTCCTAAAATGCCGATTTAATTGGTCTGGGGTTCAGATCTTAAGTGCTGGGTTTTTAAAGTATGTGATCAGAAATTATTGGGGCTGGGGAGATGGCTCAGTAGATAAGCGCTTCTCTGGCAAGTGCAGGGGCCTGAGTTCAATCCCTGGCTCCGCCAAAAAAAGAGAAATTATCTGGGCCGGGGAGATGGCTCAGTGGAATAAGCGCTTCCCTGGCAGGCGCAAGGGCCTGAGTTCAATCCCCGGATCCACAAAAGAAAAGGAAAGAAAAGAAATTTTCAGTATATCATATATGCTTTAAAAGGGTGTGTTCTATAGTTTGGGGTGTAGTGTTCTAATGCCTGTATAAGAGTAAGCTTGTTAATTACACTTAGATTTCTCTATTCTCTTTCTTTGTGTGTGCAGTTCATATATCTCACAACAAAAATGTCTTAAATGTCCCACAACTTGGATTTTTACCCACTTTGCCCATAATTCTGTCAGTTTTGATTTCTGTTTTCCTGGGTGTGTTCTTACAGACTTAGAGTAACTTATGTTTTCCTGATGAAGCCTTTGTTATAAAACTATCTCAAGAAATGCCTTTCGTTGTAAAGTTTATTTTACTTAATATTATTTCCACTGAATCTTAAAATTGAATTACTTTAGGTGACTTAGTACTGTGGGTTCAGACCGCACACCTGTGTAACAGGTTTGAGATTGAGATTCTCAGGCTGTCTCACACACACACACACACACACACACACACACACACACACACATCCTCACATCCTGGTTCACTTATGAACACCAACTTGCATCTTCTTTGCTGTTCTTTGGGGGTCAGATACCTAATTCACCCTTCCATCAGGATATGCCATTTGGAACTGACGGCACAGAAAGAGAATTATTTATGTGACTTTCACAGACTGCCGCTTATATTCCAAGCTTACAAAAATTACTACTCAGATTCCTCAGATTAGCCTTGAAGTCAAAGACAGTGCCACTGTTTTTCTTTTGTGCAAAGTAGATTTTACCGTTACCAGCTGTTAGGTACACGTGTGGCCATTCCTTAATGCCAGCTTAGCATCTTAGTGATCTCTCCCTAGAGTGAAGTGCGGAGGCTCTAGAGCTCAGGGCAGAGGGCGCGCCATGCAGCTGTGTAGTTCTGGCTTTGATTGTGGACGCAGCCACTGGGTTTTCTTGGCAGGTCAGTTAGCCCACGTTTCCTCACCAGTGAGGCATGGCCTATTACACCTGAACCTCAGAAAGGCGGGCAGGGCCAGGTAAATGAGCAAGCATCACTTAGCCAGTTAGAGCTGGGGAGATAGCTCAG
>NW_004524600.1:17883992-17917051 GCF_000260255.1 Octodon degus
TGGCCTATTACACCTGAACCTCAGAAAGGCGGGCAGGGCCAGGTAAATGAGCAAGCATCACTTAGCCAGTTAGAGCTGGGGAGATAGCTCAGCAGCGTAAGTGCCTGCCTGGCAAGGCCAAGGTCCTGAGTTTGATCCTAGATACCAAAAAAAAAAAAAAAAAAAAAAGCCAAAAGCCCCTGTGAGAATTAGGTATGAAACCTGTATCACTCAGTTAATGGTAGCTCTCACCATAGTGCATTTGTGGTCAAGTTTCGGAATCCAAGCTTTGTTCTTTATTGGTAACATTTTCACCATTTATTGAAGCCTCAGCTTCCAGTCTAGTCTATAATTTGCTAGTGAATGTGAACACAATTTGTTTCAGATCATATATGGATTTGCCCAATAGTAGGGCAGGAATTATCTATAAAGCCCTTAAAATATGTCAAGTGCTATCCCCAATTCTAGGGATGTAAGGGTGACTAAAGCATGCTGTCTTTCCAGGAATGCGCTGACTAAATAGGTACTCAGAAGGACTGAGATTTTCATTCTTTATGGGAGATTCTTCAGCGGGTCCGGGGCTCCACGGGCAGCGCAGGGGGGTGTACTCGTCATCCCTGGCACTGAACTGGATGAGTAGTCAAAACTCCCCTCTGCCTTCCATATCAGGATCCTGTCAAGGAAATAAACAAAAGATATCAAAGTGGAAATTCTGCACCGTTCTGACCTTGCCACTCATGCTATTTGAGAAGGTGGTGTAGTCCCCGTTGCCACCAGTTCCCCTCTGCTTCTGGCCAGACAGTCCTGGAGCTGCCTGAGGCTGGTGGAGCGGAGCTGCTGTCACTACTCACCGCTGCCCCATTTTACTTGGGGCACAATCAAAGCCAGAACCTACACAGCTGCACGGCACGCCCTCTGCCCTGAGCTCTAGAGCCTCCGCACTTCACTCTAGGGAGAGACCACTAAGATGCTAAGCTGGCATTAAGGAATGGCCACACGTGTTTCTTTCATTTTGGTTCTTTTCCTTTTGTCTTTCTGGTAAACCAAAAAATAACTGAGTACTGGTGACTCAGTACTGTCTCTAGGGCATTCTGGTTATGTTGCTTCCATCCTCTGGTTTCAGGTTGGTGCCTTTGCATTGGAGGTCCCAGCCCAGCACTGTCGGGGTCCCAGCCTGCCTGTTCTGAATCTTTCAGCAAAATCAATCCTAGTAACACTTATGTGAGGAGTGTCAGGCTCACGCTCTGGTCTCATTTGCAAATAAGAAAGTCAGTATTGCTGTGCCTGTTTTCACTCATACAGAAGATTTAATTCCTCTTTTAAGCCCTCCCAAGAAGAAATAGCTCTTGAATTAAACCTGTGGTCATTCTTCAGTGAATCTTACAAGTGAAGACTGTTTCCTCGTGGCCTGCAGCCACCTCGCTGATGTATTTCCCGAGCGTCACAGCCCCATAATCTCATACGCCATCCTTGCAGCATCGTGTCTCCAGCTGACCCATCACTGCTGATCAGAACCCCGCACGCAGAACGTGGGAATCTGGGGCAGTTATCTGGATGACTTAGGCCTGCCGCTCTTTTTCCTGAAAAATATGCAGGATTTGAAGCCCTGTGTAGGGGCCCATTCTCATCACATAATGCCTCCTTGATAACCTGCAGGCCTCACAGTCAGCCAGCCTTCGTTTTATCTTCTGTAAGATAAAAGTCTTGGCACAGTGTTCAGGTTATCAGCTGTTCTGCAACAAGCCACCCCAAACCTAGGTCCTACAATGTTACAGAGGCAGGGATTTGGGAACAGCTGAGCTCGGCGTTTGTTTCTGATCGCAGACCAGAGAATGCCTTCCAAGGTGGCTTCACACACACGTGTCTTGCCTGCTTGCTCCAGGGTCTGTCTCTACGGCATCTCTGTCCCCAAGGCCTTCTCATGCCCCTGGCATGTCTCTGTGAGGTCTCCTAAGAGTGGTCATATGTTTCGCCACAGCAGCTAGCTTCCAAGAGTCAACAGTTGCCAGGCCAGGAAGGAATTACGCCTTGTCCTGACACAGTGTCACTCTACTATGTCTTATCATTGAAAGCCGTTACAAAACTCAAGGGTAAAAAAAGGCAGAGTCCGGCTCGTGGTGAGGGAAGGGCAAAGTGACACTGCAGATGAGACGACTATGGGATGTGCCCACGAATACCTGGTGGGCTCCCAGGGTCAGGGGAAAGATGAGTGTGTGTATGTGGTCATTGCGGCGCACCCCTGTAATCCCAGCGCTGGAGAGGATGAAACAGGAGGATCACTGTGAGTCCAAGCTGCATAGTGAGACCCTGTACCAAATACATAAAAAAAAAAGATATGCAGCACACAAGTCACAATTGTACTGTTTTGTAAATTCCATGTCGCAATTGGTTCAGATGCTTTCACTGGTTTTTGCCAAACTCTTAGATCAGTTACCAACCTACTGTCTCCAATAAAGACGGCCTTATTTGCACTTCGCTCCTCCAGTGGCAAATTCTTGCACTCCTGTAGATGTGCCATAACCAAAAGTGAAAGGATTCTTAGTCACAGCACAAACCAAAATGCTTTGTTTTTCAAAAGCCTTATAATAGCTGGGCATGGTGGTGCATGCCTGCAATCCCAGCACTGTAGCAGGCTGAGAGGGGAAAATCTTAATTTCTAGCCCAGCCTGGGCAAGGTAGTAATTTAGTCAGATCCATCTCAAAAAAAAAAGTACTGGGATCTGGAATGTAGCGCAGTGTGAAGGCCCTGGGTTCAATCCCAGGAGGCGCACAAACATGAAAAGCATTTTATTGATGACTTGACATTATGCCAAACACTTTTCAATAAACCTTTAATCCAATACTCATAATATTTTGAGAAATTGCTATCCTCATTATCTAGGGGGAATATAGTCAGCTTTCTGTCCCTGCAACAAAATCATCTAATGCAGTTAATGTAAAAAGATGAAGAGTCTGTTTTAGCTGATGGTTCAAGATCAAGTGGCCCCTAACTGCGGACCTCTAGGGGGCCCTCAGGTGGCAATGGAGGTAGTGTGCTGAGCCGCACACCACTTAGTATGAGCCAGAAAAGCAAAGATCAACCCAGGGTCCCCAGCCCCCTTTGGGGACAATGCTCAGTGACCGAAAGGCTAGTAAGACCCCCCCTTCCTAATGCTCCACTGCACCTCCCAATGGAGCCACCCTGGAGGATGAACCTTTGACGCCTGGGTCTTTGGGGAACAGGGATCTAAGCCAGAGCAATGGAAAAGTGGCTGGATTACAGAGTGATGGCTGGTGACAGGAAAGAGCCGCAGAGAGACCTTGGGGCCTTCTTCTGCCTTTGCCCTTCTCTAAAATTCATTGTTTTCCAACCACAAAGTGGGTTTCTTTTTTGTATCTCTCCAGGAAGCACTGTCTAGAATTTACATTGTCATTCCTTGTTTTGGTTGAAGAGTCCATTTTTCAAGAGCTTTTTAAAGCAAAACATTTATAGGAAAAACAAAATAAACACAAGCAAAACATTGAAGCCAAAAGCCACGTGACCTTGCCATTCTTTGTTAACAGTAGCTAAGGTTAATATTTCAATCTGTGTCTCAGCTTTTCATTCTGAATAGCATAAGCATCCCTTTGTACACTGAAATGGCCACAGCACAGCTTATGTGTTCTCTAAATGGTCGTGCATCCTATTTGTTATTTTCTTTGAGTTGCTTCAAGTGCTGGACTGAAGTTTTAAATTGTTTGTCTAAACTTTCAAAATAAAGTGGATAAATAGCAACTGCTTTCCCAGCAGCTCCATGGCAGCTAGTCAAAGCCAGCTTGTGGGCAGTACTAGATGCAGAACTTTCATAAGAACGTGATACCGTTTCTCACAACACCTCTTGCCTTGTGCTTTCTTGTGGTCATAAGTAGGGGACATTCTGTGTGACTCAGACCAGGCCCAAGGGTGGATCTGGCCAAGGCTGTCTTCCTTTTGGACACTTAAAAGAAATCTGTCCTGGTTTATGTTTGGCTGTACATGTTGACTGTCTTCCATACAAAACAACTTAGAATTTTTTTTTCAGGTTTTGAATTATTTATGATACATGGTGAACTGTCTCTTTTTTTTGTATTTTAGGGAAGGGTCTACAGGGTGTTCAGGGTCTCACTACTACATCAAACTGGTAGCAATCGCCTGTGTACAGCCTCCCAAGAGCTGGGATTACAGGCTCATGCCACCACGCCCAGTCTCTGAACTGTCTTGAGAGTGGGGCCCAAGTCTAGACACAGAACTCATTTATGTTCTGTATTTGTTCTGTATTAAGGACATATCCAGAAGATCATGTTTATACAGGAGCTTCAGCGCACCTGTATTTCATGAAAGTCACACAGGCTGGCATAGAATTTTCCACATATGGTATTCAGGTGGTATCAGATTTTGAAGAATTTCTAGTTTCAGATTAGAGGGCCATGATCTGCATGATGTAATATTTATTATACCTTTACCTGATAGATATTAGGAAGCCCTTTCTCTCTTCCAGACATTTGTTAAGACTGTCTGCTTCACTGATGTTGTATAGACTGTGACTTAGATTATAATTCTGACTTATCTATTTTCTCCTGATTAGGCAGCAATAAGGAAAGAACTAAATGAATTTAAAAGCACAGAAATGGAAGTTCACGAAGAGAGTCGACAGTTTACAAGGTAAGTAGTTCAACACTTTGAAAATGCTAAAGATGGTACATTTGGTGTTAGATCTGTTTTATCTCAATTTAATTTTCTTTTCAACATAACACAGCCATCAAATGAACATTTTTGCTTCTCCCACATTCATCCTTGTTTCCTCTTTCTGGTAACCTAGTGGTCAGTGTGGAAGGTTTAAAGATATAACTAGAGAGTGTTGTAAACTTTTAAGCCGTCGGATAAGCCCTGCTGTCTCTTGGAGGGACACTATCGCTAATCATGCTGAACAAGAATTTCTAAAACTAAGTCTTTTATTGTTGTTCAGAGAAGTCTTGAGTCATTTTTTTAGGCCTACATCTTGGCTCTCTTTTTAGCTGTATTTTCTGGGCCAAAAGACAAGTGACAGCATCACTTATTCTGCTTTGCAGCTGACTCTTAGAAGCTCCATGCCCGGAGCAGCTGCTGGTGGCAGCCAGCGTGGGCCCAGTGCCTGGCTTTGGGCTCACAGTAGATGTAACTTAGGATGACAACTGAATTTGTAGAAGATGGATCTTAGAATAGGAATCTGGTTTGTATCAGTGCGGCCGATCACAACTGTGTTAGTCAGCTTGTGTGTTACTGTAACAAACCCTGGGATAACCAACTTACAGAGAGAAACATTGGGGCTCACAGATGTGAAGGTCTTAGGCTGTGGTCAGCCAGATCTGCTGCTTTCAGCCGTGACAAGGGTACTCAACATGACAGTGGGATTGGCAAGACCGCCCACCTCATCCTAGGGAGTAGAGACAAGGGAGACCAGAGTTCCTTCCACGTTGTCTGTCTCCCCACTCTGAGATTTAAAGACCTACCACTAGGTAGTGTCCGCCCTCTCACTGGGCCAGGCTGGTGGCCATCAGGCACACTGAGGATCCAAGCCATACCAGTGATGAGCCTGCTATCTTTCCTTCCTGAACACTTCAGTTTCTCAGGCTACTAAGATCAAAAGGAGGCTGGCCAAATAGCTCAGCAGATTAAAGCACCTGCAAGCAGGCAAAGGGGCTGGGGGTTCGATCCTCCAGTCTGCCGTGCCAGCCCCACCCCTGGGGCGAGCTGAGACAGCAATTGAAACTGGGCATGGTGGCACGTGCCTGTAATCCCAGCACTTGGGAGGCTGTAAACAGGAGAATCACTACAAGTCTGAACTAGTAATGAGACCTTGGGCACCTGATAGACCCTTCCCTAAAATACCAAAAAAAAAAAAAAAAAAAAAGATCAAAAGGGGCCCAAGAGAGCGGCATCACAGGTGTCCTGGTTCTCTCTCTGTCTCTCTCTCACAGGTATATTCCTAAAAATTTGCATAGAAATCAAATCTTTAAAATTTGACTTCATTTAAAAAAATGTTTTCATGAAGAAGACTATGTTCTGACTTTCCAGAAAATAATCCCTAAGCTAGAAACAGGTTCTGTGAGGCAGGTGCACCTCGCAGTGCTCCTGGGCCCGTGTGGCCTCTGGTGGTGGTGTCCTGTGCTGGGGATTTCGTGACCTGGAAAGGAAGCAGCAGCAGGATGTCATTACTTAATAGCAACTCGGGGAATTTGTGTAGACCCTGGTTAAAGGCATGCTCCATAGCTCATCCTTGTGTGAAAGTCCGGTGTGGAGAAGGAACTCTATTTCTCCTGGACATCTTCCTCCTCCCTGTGTACTTTCTTCCTCATCCTGGCTGCTTGTACTTTCATTTTTTTTTTTTAATTTTATTTATTTATTTATTTGTGTGTGTGTGTGTGTGTGTGTGTGTGGCCAGCTCAGCCCACCAGGGGGCGGGGCTGACTGGCATGTGGTGCTGGGGATTGAACTGCGGTCCCTGTACTTTGCTCAACTTGTTCTAAGTAGGTGCTTTAGACCACTGAGCCATCTCACCAGCCCTACTTGTACTTTCAAATAGGGCTCCTCCTTCCTGCGTGTGCAGTTTTCCTCCACAGAGTACCTTCTCCTGTCCTCTGCCGTTGGCAAGCCAGATTCACCTCTCCCTGCCGCTTCTGGGGTGAGGAAAAGAACAGGCTAAAATGTGATGCCTGTGGATGCATTTTTGCAGTAAAGTTCATCATGAAACAGAGGCAGGATATTTATGGTGGCAGGGCACTGGCTGGAGCCTCTGGGTGGCCGGCGAGTGGCCTGTGTCTGAGGGGCTGAGTCTGCGCCCCTGAGCTGCAGCACCGCTTCAGCTCCTGCATAGATTTCCTAGAAATCATCGTGTCTGATCTGATAATGACAAGACTGAATAAACAACAGCAGAAAGTAAGCAAATAGAAACAATTGCTTTTTAGGTATGTCATAATTTATGAAAAGCAAATACAGTGAAAGAGGTTTTGTTCTTGCTCTTTGAAGAAAGACAACAAAATTAAGGAGCAGGGAGAAGACAGGTCCCTTTTTTTAAAAAAATCATTTATTTATTTATTTATTTGGTACAGGGTCACACTACAGAGCTCAGACTCATAGTGATCCTCCTGGCTCAGCCTCCCCAGTGCTGAGATTACAGGCATGCACCACTATGCCCAATTTCAGTGGCTGGCACAGTATGGGGCCTGTGCAGTACACAGTGCCAGGGATCAAACCCTGGTCCTTGCACTTGCCAGGCAGATGCTTAGACCGCCGAGCTATCTCCCCAGCCCCTTTTTTATATATGTCTTTTTTTGTATATGTCTTTTTTATATATAGAAGTATGTATTTCATTTAAGTATTCAGACAATACAAAAGTTTATTAAAATGAACCCCCTTTACTCTTTCCCAACCTAATTTCTACTCTCACAAGTAAACACTGGTAAAAGTGTGTGGCTGATCCTTCTAGAGAGCTTTCTATGTATGTACTAACATGTATGCACGTAGTACTGCATGTGTACGCATGTTTCTGGGCTCTGTCTCACCCAAAGCCTTCCTGCTGGCATCTACCTCACCCACTGGAATGACTTTGCAGCATCCCATCGGAGCCCGGATGTTAGCAGAGCTTCAGCTTTCACTACCAGAGCACCACTGTGCACGTATCCTGGCGTATTGATGCCATTCTTTAAGGTGTTTGCTGGGTCACTAGATAGTTGTGTTACACTTTGAAAGAAAATACTCAATTATTGTCCCAAAGAGCCCTTACTTACTGAGCTGTCACTGACACCCCTCACCCGGCAGCATCTGGGGGTGGGGAGTGGTCAAGAGACTTATATTCTGTAGGATAAACTTTAATAACCTGTTTCACTGGTTTCTGTGAGGTTGGATATCTTATATTACTGACCATTTAGTTTTGTTCTTTGATTTGTGAATTCAAAACTTTTGACCAACTTTGTATTACTGGGGATTGAGTCCAGAGTCATGTGCATGCTAGGCAAGTGCTCTGTTATAGGGCTGCATCTCCAGCCCTTTTGTAAATTTTATTTGAGACTGGGTCTCTCTGTGTTGCTCTCGCTGGCATCAAACTCAAAATCTGCCTGCATCCGCCTCCCAAGTAGCTAGGATTACAAGCATGCACCACCACGCCTTCCTTAACTTGTCTTTTTTATATGGATTAGTGAAATCTCTTTACATATCCTATATATTAGTCCTTCATAACACATGGCATGATATTTAACTTTTTTAAGTGACCTTTTATTTAAATTTTTACATACTGAAATCTATTTTTATTTCATTGTTTTGTATCTTATAGAGAAAAGCACAGATTATAAAATATTAGCTTTTTTAAAAATATATATATATTTGGTACAGGGTCTCATGCAGCTCCAAACTGTAGTGATCCTCCTGTTTTCAGCCTCCGCAGTGCTGGAATTACAGGCCTGCACCACTGCACACTGTCTTGATGGCTAGCTTAGTGCACCCGAGGTGGAGTAGCATGCCATGTGGTGCTGGGAATCGAAGCCCAGCCCCTGCACTGGCCTAAGCAGGCACTTAGTCCACTGAGCTATCTTGCCAGCCCTAAAACTATTAGCTTTTATGTTTGCTTTTTTTTTATGTTTGCTTTTTTACACTTAAAAATTTAATTCATTGAACATTTATTTTTATATATGATTCAAGAGGGTAAACTAACTGGACGTAGTTGCACAAGCCTGTAATCCCAGTACTCCAAAGGTTTAGGTAGAGAACCCTAAATTCAGGCCAACCATATAGTGAGTTCAAGACCAGCCATATAGTGAGTTCAAGACCAGCCTTGTGGGGTCGGGGAGATGGCTCAGTAGCATAAGCGCTTGACTGGCAAACGCAAGGATCTGAGTTCAATCCCCGGTTCTGCAAAAAAAAAAAAAAAAAAAAACAGCCTGGACTATATAGAAAAATTCTATCTCAAAACAGTGTTTAAAATGCTGTGCACAGTGGCACACACCTGTAACCCTAGACTCTGGGAAGCCCACGCAAGAGTGTCACAAGTTCTAAAAGTGGGTGGTTTATCACTTTATGAAGACCCTGTCTCAAAATACTGAAATAAGGAAAAGTGCTTTGCACTGTGGTTCAGTGCAAAGGTTGTGGGTTCAACTCTAAAACTGTACAAATAAATAATTTTTAAAAGAGAGTAAACGAACTTAACCTTTTCTGAGTTAGCAGTCTATTGTCTTAAGGCTGTTTATTTCTTCCTGGATATGATTTTTTCTCACATATACACAAGTCAGTTCCTAGGTTCCTTGTTCACCCATCCCTGCCTGTATTACATGGTTTAGAGACAATTTGCAGTACGCTTTTATAGCTGATAGAATATTTTCCTCTTCAAAATTCAGTTGGCTTTTTTCTGTATTACTTAGAGAAATTTAGAATTGGTTTCTTGTGTTTCATGAAATAATCTGTTGATATTTTCATTGTTTAAGTAAATATTAGTAGGTACAAATAGATAAGCTTTGTGGAGATAACAGCTGATATTAAGGGTAAACTTGAAAAGATTTCCCAAAAAATATTGATTAACATCCTTTAAAATGTTTTTCCAGATAAGGAAAAATTAAATATTCATATAACCAAAATAAATACGCCTTGCTTAAGTACTGTTTAAATCTTGGCAGTAAAGCAGATGTCTATTGCTATTTTTTCCATTGATTTATATGACATCATTAGAGTTGCTTTCCAGCAGGGAAATATTTTTAGCATTAGAGACAAAAAAAATGGTTATGATTTTCAAATTGTTTTCGGTATTTCTTTTAAGAGGAAAAATTTTGGTAAACATTACTGTTTCTAATCAAAATAAGAAAAATATGGTAATGTCTTACATTTAGAAAATTGATCAGGTAAAAAGATAGTGGTGCTGTAGTCCCAACACCCTTGGGAGTTACCAACACCTTATGAATCATTATCGTGAACTCCAGATGCAAGCTAGGTACACAGCAGCTCTTCTTTCTTCTAATTAGTGTGAGATTTTATCTGCTTACACCAAGCAAGCCTCGCCTTCCCAGCCTGAGTCTGAGCTCCCTGTGGATTGGAGGTGGTTAATAAGTGGGTTAAGACAGCTCTGCCCCCTCCACCCACGCACCTCCTTATCCACCCGGTGATAGATCCATGGGCTCTGGAAGGATCCAGGCCCGTCCATGTTCAGCTTCCTTTCTTTCTGTGCGTCTTAGGAGAGGAGCTGAACCGGTGGTTGGGGAGACTTATCCTTTGGGAACCTTTTAGAATTTTTGAACATAAGAATGTTTTACCTAGTCAAAAAGCAAGCAGATTGGGGCCGGGGAGATGGCGCAGTGGAATAAGCACTTCCCTGGCTAGCACAAGGGCCTGAGTTCAATCCCCAGTTCCGCCAAAAAAAAAAAAAAAAAAGCAAGCTTATATAAAGGAAAAACTGAAGAATCCATTCCAATTCCTCATTTTTGTGAGAGAGGAGTCTGTCATGGTGACTTGTCTTCTATATTTTATCCACATTACTACTGTGACAACCCCACTTTTTGTGACCCAGAAAGGCCTCTCTGGTACCTCCATCATGGAACGTATGTCTCATGTGCCTTGGGGATCGCCATGATCTGTTCTTTCATAGAATTGTCCCAGTTTCTTCCAGCAATTCTCCAAATCCCAGTATTCCAACTCCCTGGAAATGGAATGCATTTGAGGGCTTTAGATCGGGATGGGGGTAAGCCTGCCCTCCGCCCCCTGAATCCCTCCTCAAGCCTGTAGGGTCCGAAGCCTGAACCTCAATCCCCAGAGCACCTGCTGCGTGCCTGGCCACATCCTGCATTTCCTCCCTAGATGCCCTTGGCTCAGAACCCAAGGTCTACTTTAACAGCCTGCTCTCTGGACTAATGAGCCAGCCAGCGTAGCCTCAGCGGACACTGCCGTGGCAAGCGAGAGCCGCTTCCCATTCCACAGTAAAGGGAAATCCTAGAATATAAAATGATTCCCTGAGGGCTGGCCAGATAGCTCAGTGGGTTAAAATGCCTGCTTAGGCAGAGCTAGGACCAGGCTTGGATCCCCGGCATGTCGTGTGGCGCTGGGCGCGCCCTTGGGGCCTGATGAGGGGTGATTAAGACTGAGCGTGGTGGCACCGCTGTAATCCCAGCACTTGGGAGGCTGAATACAGGAGGATCACTATGAATCCGAGCTATGTAGTGTGGCCCTGTAGACCCTGACCTAAATACATTTTTTAAAAAAAGAAAGATTTCCTAAATGATAAAGACAAATTGCATGAAACATCAAAGTTCACTTGCAAGCTAAAGTTTTAAATGATTAATAAGTTTAAGAGTAATGTTTTGGATAATTTTTGAATTCCAAGTTTTTTTCAGGTGTTACCGTGTATCAGATTTATAATCAGGGGAAACTTTTTCATTTTTTTTTCTTTTAAAGAGAATTTTTAAAAACAATAAAAATGATACAGAATTTCAAAACAAGATGTGAGGAAATTAACAGTGGTCGTTATACTGCTTTGTTATCTTCAAATAGTTGTTCAAATTATCAGGTACAAGCATGTAAAATTGACCAAACATATAAGCATTAACTGTGCTTTTCAATAAGTCAATAGAAATTAGCAGTACAGTTATTTTAGCTATCGTGTGTGTGTGTGTGTGTGTGTGTGTGTGTGTGTATCCCCCACTTCCTTCTTTCTTTCCTCTCTCCTTTCCCCCATCCCAGTTGTTCTTTAGGAGGAAATATCACTTTAAAAAAATAAACATTTGGTCTGGGAAGATAGCTTAGTGGTTTAAGCACCTGCCTGGCAAGCACAAGGACCTGATTTTGATCCCCTATACTGCATGCCATGCGGGCCACTGAAACTGGGTGTGGTGGTGCATACCTGTGATCCCAGCCCTGGGGAGGCTGAGGCAGGAGAATCACTAGGAGTTTGAGCTAGCAAGACCCTGTACCAAATAAATAGATAAATAAATTTTAAAAAAAAAAATAGTTACAAAAAATAAACCTTTAATTTTTTAAATTGGGCCAGGAATATAGCTTAGTGGCATAAGCACCTGCCTGGCAAAGTCAAGGTCCTGAGTTCAAGCCCAAGTTCCGCCAAAAAAAATTTTTAAAAAGACAATTTTGTAAATAACATTTTCAGAGCATGTATGTACTTGTGTATGTACTTGTATAGCTTATAGATAATTTGCTTGTTATATTAGGGTTTCTATATCACAGACACAAAAATCAATGAATTAAAGCTCTTAGCATGACAATGGGTCTCAGAGGTCACTGGCGTGGTGTCAAGTGGAAACACAAGCGTCCTGAGTGAGTGAGATGTAACAGTGGTGTATTTAAAATTCGATGCCTAGGGGGAAAAAAAGATTAAAAAATAACATCAAAAATTCTTCAATGGTTTATAAAAGGGTTTTCTTTTCTAAATATTCTTAATGTAATGTTGCTGCGCACATACAGTTCTTAAAAGAAATGATCTCTTTCTGCGCCTGCGTGAGGCAGCACCGTACTGTGCAAATTTACAGCTAAAGTGACCGCCTTTCAGCTGCTCCATAAGCGTAGCTAATGAAAGCAGGACGTCATCAGAACTGTCCCTGAATCAAAACGCACTGAGGGGCACCCCAAGGCCCACAGCGCTGTCTCTGCGTCAGCACGGGCGGTCGCAGAACTCCTCTTCACTCCCTGCGCTGCAGGCTTGGCTCAGTGCTGGAGCTGAGGGAGAGCCCCGCACGCAGAGCTCACGGTGCAGTGCGGGTAGAGCAGCGAGCTGCGGTTTAGGAAAGCATCCTTCGATGGATGTAGACCTGTGCGCCCTGCCCTGCCGCAGGAGCGAAGCTCTTAAGGAAAGGGAGAAGGAGGGCTGGGCGGAGCGCGGTGGTGGTGGAGCGCTCGCCTGCCTCGCACGGGCACAGCCCTGGGTTGGTTTGGTCCCCAGTACTGCAAAACAAATAAAATACGATAATAAAACGGGAACTCGATTGTTCAGGATTTCTATGTATATCAAATAGGGAAGTAATGTTTAATATTTGTGGGTAATAAGATTATTATACTATCTTAATGAGTTTATAGAAAGATGAATACAATTTTAAAAACTAAGTTATGGAGGAGCCATCATTAGAGGAATAATTACCCTACCGGAATGTCATCATTTCAAAGTAGCTTCACCCTTATTCATTCTCTCTCTATACCGCTTTTAAAAACAGGAAAATATATGTAACTTCAGATTTGTGTGTTGGGAAAGTTCTGCAGAGTGTAGACCTAAGCTTCAGTGTCATTCGCAAGTGGCACCTCTATGCGTGGCTCTACCAGCTTGAAGCTAAAGCCAAAACTTCCCTTCTGTGGATAAGCAAACTTCTCAGGATGGAAAATGGAGCGGTTTAAAATGAAAGCAAACCACTGAGTAGTAACAAGCTCAAGCTAATCTGCATTTTCAGTTCCTCTAACCAAAACATTTTAGAGGCAGATTGGAAGATAAGATGCTTAACTTAGCAGGCAATAGATAGGAGCACAGTCTCTCCAGATAGTCCTAACTTAACTAGGGGAAAAAAAAAATAACAGGATGCTGAGTGAGGGAGAAAGGGTAGGGTAGATTAAACGGCCAGAAAATGAGTCTGTTGAGAAAGCAAGAGGTATCCTCTGATTAAAAGGACTAGAGGGAGCTTCCAGTCCACTGTTAGGGGAGAAAATAGACATTCTGCCCCCAAAGGAAGTGAGCTGATGCAGAGAGGAAGTGGCTGCTGCTGCACAGGGCCTGCCGCTGGGGGGCTGTGCACGTGCTAAGGGTCTCGGTGACTGCACTAGTGATGCTGTCTTTCTGTCTCAAATGCAAAGCATGAGCCAGATGTGGTAATCCCAGCACTCAAGAGGCTGAGGCAGGATGGTTGCCAGCCTGGGTTTAAAGTCAGGTTTAAAGCCAACCTGGGCTACATGGTAAGTTCAAGGCCACCATCAACTATGTAGTGAGACATTGCCTCAAAAAATAGAAAAAAAGAATAGAAAGAGACAGACAGACAGACAGACAGACAGAGACAGAGACAGAGACAGAGAGACAGAGCTACAGAGACAGGAAAAAAAGAAAGAGATACAGAGAGTCAGTCTGGAGATCATACATCTGCCCAAGATTATGGTCAGGGGTGGAGTTAAGAATTGGACTCAAAGTGGAGCAGCCCTCCATTAACATTCCTAAGTTAACATTATCCCTGATTTGCAAGTTTTGAAAAGCTTGGTATATCTTATTTTTATTTTGACTTCCAAGAAGTCAAATACACAGAAAGAAATAAGAAGTCCCATGTATCCATCAGGCAGCTTCTCCAGTAATTAACTTATGGCAAGTCTTGTTTTATCACTTCTGCTTTTATTCATTTTTTATTGCTTGGATTCTGCTCCACCACTTTTATTCAGACGCACCGGATGGTGCCTGTGTGAGGACATAAACGTGAAGGAGAAGCGTTCTCCGCTGGCTTCTCGGGCTCCAGTCACAGAGTCCCTCCAGCACAAAGACCAGAGGAGGTGATCAATAATGGGTGCAAACCAGAGGCTGTTGGAGCACAGAAGACGGTGCCGCCAATGCCTTCTTGAGAGGTGGAGAAAAAGGACCTCAGAGTGACACTGTAGAAAGTAGACATGGGAAGAAAGACTCACGAGGAGCACAGAAGCACTTTGGGAGCAAATGACTGGAAGATGCAGTTGAACTGTGTGCTGGGCCACATGCTGAAAAGCCAACCTTGAACTCCAAGAAATTTAAATATTATTTAAATGAGGAACAGCATAGTTCTTTTAACAAAGAACTGGAGTCATGGGAGTGGATATTTCATCATAATAATAGTCTGAAGCATGGATTTGATAGGCAGAGCCTGAGGCAAGGAAATCAATCAGGAGATTAGTTTGCCAGGTATGAGGATCAGCTTCTCCATCTCTGGGACAAAACACCCGACACTTGCAACCTAAAGCAGGAGAAGTTTAATTTGGTTCATGGTTTCAGAGAGCTCAGTCCATGGCTGACTGGCATAAAGCAGGAGCATCATGGTGGAAGCTCATGGAACAGTAGCGGTGCTCATGCTTAGTGGCTTAGGAGGACAGACGAGAGAAAGCTTGATGCTCTGAAGGCACACCCCTGGTGACTACCTCTCACATCTGGGTTCAGTCTAACTGTTTAGCTCGGAACATCAATGGACTAACCCACTGATGCCTGTACTGCACCCATGACCAGGTCATCTCTTCAGGAGTCTCTTAATCCAGTCACACTGATAGCTGAGATTGACTAGCACGCTGAGGTAGGTGAGCACTAGGTTACAGAAGACAGGGAAACGTAAGGAAAGTTACATAAATGTGGAATTAACAGAAATATGCTGAAGAGCCAGATGCAATAAGGCTTTATGAAGAAGATGACTTTTGACCGTGATCTTGGTAAGGTAGGAAACAAAGGGAGAGAAGTATAGTTTTAGGGACAGCATGTTCAGAAACACAGGGCTACAAAATGCAGGAATGTTCTAGAATTTGCATGGAGACTATGAAGGCTGCTAGCTAGCGAGCAGTAGACCAGCAAAGTGCTGCCCATAAGAAATGCCACATGATCCAGAGCCAGGCAGTCAGGGCCAGACATGGGAATAAAATGGAGATGAAGGCTGAAAGAGATAAATAAATTGCAAATTTGATGTTTCTAGACTAAAAGTATTTTTAAAAGTATGCTGTTACACAAGCTAAAGTGCACAAGACGACTTTTGCACAGTGGTGGTCATGCTTAGTATGTTCCTGTGGAACATCTGGGTACAACCACCAGCAAGCCGTTGGAAACTTGGATGTAGAAAGTTGATTTGGACTCAGCAGCTGGAACTGATGAGAGGCTAACAGTAATGACATAAGGGCTATTTGGTGTTTTCCTGGCGTAGCTACAGGCTGGGTATCACATCCTTTTGTGAGTAAGAATGAGATGTGAAGCACAGTGGTGTTTTGTCTTGATTGCTCTATAACCTGGAAACTGTAACCAGTATCTTTGAATAAGGATCATCTTTGGTTTCAGCAGAATATTTGTAAGAGTATTCTTGCTGCCTTTCCTTGTGAATGTCCCTTTACCTTATTTAGATCACAAATACAGGGTACACGGACTCACAGTCTCTGTTTCTTATCCCAGGTTTCACCGTCCCTGAAGGAGTGTGGGGCTGTTTGCAAGCACAGATGATCATCTTCAGGGGAGAGAAGCCTTGCTCCCCAAAAAGCTGATATTGCACTGAGACTTGAGTGTGTGTGACTCCGTTTAATTTGTGGTGAAGGACGTGTGTGACTCAGCTTGGTTCGAGAGTCCTCCTCACCTCTACTGCCCAGAGGGAGCCAACGAGGGCAGGGAAGGATGCAGTAACTTGGTGCCCAGAATGTGTGTCGATGGTAAGGGACACTATGGTTACATCAGCTGTTCTTCATAAGGAGTTTAATCAAAGAAGATGAGCAGAAGACAATCACTGGCTCTCCACTATCAGAAAGCCAAAAGTTTTAGCGCCTGTGGGTTGAAGAAACCCTGCTGGGTGCTGGAAAGGGTGAGAGTTGAAAATCAGAGAGAAAGAGATATATTTCATTATGTTAATGAAGAAAGGAGAAAATGGAAACATAAATGTATTTTTGAAGTAGGCATTTGGTAGCTGAGAACTTATTAAGGAGCTTGGAATCTTAAACACCTAATGTGGATTCCTTAAAGACTGAATTTTACAGATACTCTTGTTTTGCCATTACGTTGGTACAATAAAGTACCGTGATTTTAGGTTGTGCCAGTGAAGCCACTTGCCAGAAGCAGACCTAAATATTTTCATGCATCTTTTTCTTAAGTGCAAGAGACTTCTGTTGACTCCTACCAAGCATGCTTCAATGTATCCACATTCTGTTGTATGCTTCAAGTAGCACAGCTATTACACACTCAACATCTTTTATACCCCTTTCCTGGTGTGTCCATTTTCCACAAAGATAACAGCACTAGACAAAAAAAGACAGATGCAATGAGACCCTAAAAACCTGTCATAAGCTTTACGAACAAATCTTTTTTTTTTCCTTTTCCCACCTTGATTATCTCCAAAGTCAAGAAACCATACTTGATCTACAGAATATTGACAATCATGACACCCTTTAAGAATGCCAAGCTACAGTTTAAGTGAGGTACAATCGTGTGCTGCCTGCTGTTCTGAGGGAGAATGCTAAGGACCAGTTATTTTTCAGCACTGCATTTTTAAAAAGTTGAATTGCTGCTATTAAAATAAAGCACATGCATCAGAAAATATACATCCCAAGGCTTAAAAGAACACACAAAAAAAATTCTGCTACGTTGTGTGTGGGAGAAAGCTCATTTTTTATATTAAGAGTCTACAGATTACATCCATAAATACAGTATTTACTTTCAATGCCAGAGATCAGTGAGATGAAAATCACAGTTTTCTGTGAGCCTCCAAGCAGTATTGTTTACAGTGAGAGCCCTGTTACTATATCGCTGAATCCCAGGTTCAGTTTAATGCCTGCTACCCCATATATCTGACTGTGTGTAAATACCGTCTTGCATTTAGTTGTACTTCTCAGTTGTTTCGTGGCCCTTTTTATTAAAAATACATAACAAAAAGGTGAGACCTAAATAGAGTATTTTATTCTTAGACCTCAGAGTAGAATTTCCTAAATTGCATTTGATTTGGAATGTAGAAGACTGTAATTGTTAATTTCAACCCAAAATTAAGCATTTCATCTGTTGGTTAAATTTAGATCCCATTTCTTTTTAAAATCATTTCAAAGTGAATGATTTAACTTAATTTTTTTTTTAATTTGCCCCTCTTGACCTATTATAAAAAGCCAGAATCCTTTTATAAGAAAAGTAACCAGCATTATTGTACCTCTTGCTGCATTCAGCTATGGGCATTAATAAAATAAACTTGCTCTCTGTACTATTGTCATTTTTCTAATAGAGTAAGACATACTTTGCCTTGAATTTTTTTTTTTGCATGCATAAGTGTCTGTCTCTGGCTGATATTTTGTCTGATTTCTGTTGTTATCGTTTGTGGTGTTGGGAGTCAATCTAAGGCCTGGTACGTGCTAGGCAAGTGTTTTCCCACAGAGCTAGAGCCCTGACCTTGTTTTTACAGTGTTTCAATTGAGCCATGTAAATTAACTTCGTTCCCTTTTTTTTTTTTTCAAAATCTTCCTTTTCTTTAGACATTTTAATGTCACTTGGGAGAAATACCAGGAATATAATGTTTCTTTTATTTCTCTATGCTTGTAATCATGGAATTTTTTAAAAATTTATAATCACAGATCTTTCTGTATAATACTAAATGTAAGACATTGTTACCACTTTATCAACTAGGATAGATGTCATAAGAAGTTTCTGTTTGATTGGTAAAAGGGACAGTTTTTCCACAGTGGAGCAACTGATGTAATTTTTAAGTTTGCTACAATAAGATTTCACCTTGTACAAGAATGAAAACCTGATACTTCAATGTATTGCTTTCCTTGCATAATATATTAGATTTATGAACTACCCACACTTTTTCTTCATATTGGTCAGGGTGTTTAGAGAAATTTTTTGTTAGAAGTTTTAAAAAAATATTTTCACTGCTACTAACCTAATCTTTGAATAATCAGCAGCACTATTTATTCCATTAGAATGATCCCTTAAATAAAAGGTATCCAAAAAACTAAAGGATCAGGAGCTAAGACACATTTTACAGAATAAAGCTCTGTTTTTATGGTTAATTTTAAGAAGTAGAAATTGTGCATAATTCCACCAGAAGCTCATCGAGGGCCTTTTGCCCAGCAGCCCTGAGAAGATCAGAGGCCAGACCACCCTCCCTACAGTCCTGGCTCTGCCCTCTCTCGGCGCATCTGCAGCCTACCTAGTGAGCTAGGAAAGTAAATGTGTGTGAGAATTTGTTTTCTTTCATCCATTTATTTTTGTTTTGTTTTTTATGCTGAGGATTGAACCCAGGGGCCAGTGTACCCCAAGTACACACTGCCATTTGTGTCATGGTTGCTGCTGGTGTAACACAAGTCTAGGTTTTTGCTAAAGTCCACCATTCATTAGGCTTATCTAGAATGGTGAGTAGGTTTCTTGGGTCCCTGAGATGTGATGAAAGAAGAGAACAAAGTCATCCCTAGGAAGATCCCAGGCAGAAAAGGTGTGGCGTCTGAGCAACAATTTCCATCTTTTTTAAATGAATGTTAAGGTACATGTACTGGTACGAAGGCAGGAGGAAGATGCTGAGCGGGCTTTGTCAGCTTTCTCCTCATCAACTACCAATCCACATGGCAAAATTAGTTCTTTGGTGATGAGGACTAAGGCAACCTGCTTAGTAATTTTCTGTGTATGTAGAGTGTCAGGCATTTTCTTAAGATTTTTAACAAAGTTCACTAATATTCTGAGAACAATCTTAGGCAATTGAATAGCTGCTTTTATTGAAAGAAAGAGCAATCTCATCACTTTTTCCTTGTCTAGATATTTTGTCTTTCTGGATTCAAATATCCTTAATGGTGGAATGAGTAGTTATTTACATTCCTCTAATGTCACTAAAAACTATGAAATTTAAGTGAAAATATATTTAAGGGAATAGAAAGACAACTACATCCTTCAAAAATCACCAAATATTGAAGAGAAGTTGTGTATCCTTAAAATCCGTAAGTTAGATTTTGTGTCCTACAACTGATTTGGTACTGAGTTGGATTTAAAACAAAAATATAGTAGCTTACACTTAAAAGAGAAACAAACCTGCCTGAACACTACATGTCCTGCTATGAGCCATGTCCACACATAACGGACATTTTATTTGTACTTGCTGCGGTTAGGCAAATACAACTTTTAAAAATTACAGAGCTGGGATATGGCTCAGTGGCATAAGCACCTGCCTGGCAAGCACAAGGTCCCAAGTTCAATCTCTAGTACCACACACACACACACACACACACACACTTGATAATTCTCAGAAAAAGTTATGTAATACAACACAAAAAGCTATTCTTGTCTACCACATTCATACTTACAAGGTGAAAACTTTGCTATTCTCCCCTCTGGCTCCAAAGTTTTACCAGTCTTACTATTTTTAAGCGGTCCTAGCAGCATATTTCAGAGTAAGAAATTTTCCTCACTGTAGGGCAGATCGACCTAAGCTAACATAAAATATAGGAACATGTCATTTTTGTCAGCATGCCAGAACTGCTCAAACATTCTGAATCCCAAGTATCTTAAGCCTGTTCTTCATAGTAAAAGCATCTATTGTGAGGCCGTTGATCTCTTCACTTCATTAGAATATGTTGTGAGCACTGAAAAACCTTTCAGATGCAGTTTGTCTATGACATGGCCCTCTGGCGGCTCAACATGATCCATCTTTCTTAGTATTTGCCCTCTACTGCCCTGTGGGATACACTATTGTCTTACATGACAGAGCAGAGGGAACTTCCGGAGTTCAAATATGTTCTAGAGGAGAAAGCAGTGACAAAGGTAACCACCCATGGAGGCGAACGTGTCTTGGAAAGTAAGCGTGTCCCCAGAGCGCAAAACCCAAGTTTAAGGAGAACATGAGGCTCTGTGATGGGCCGGGGAGATTTAGGCAGGGCTGGATGGTGGTGGGAGCAAAGGCGGAAAGCCACCCAGCCATTCTCGCTGTCACTTTCCAGTGACCTTTTGAAATCACTGAACCTAAATTCTGTATGACAATGTAAACCACCATTAGGCTGTGTCAAGAGAAGCTAAAATCAGCCTACCTGCATTTTTCTTGACGTCTGAGTCATGCCAGACTAAGAAATCCCATTGTTTTCATTTTAAGATTTCTGATAAAGAAACAGTCTCGTGGCAGCTATTCCCACCTAATGTAGCCATCTAGAAAAGCATCCCCCCCTCCTTTTTTTTTTAGGTGGGTTAGGATTCACTGCACAAAGATTAAAATGTCATTTAGCTGTGGCGTTGCTAGCCCAGCTGCACATGCGCGCTCAGCATCTAATCTCAGCGTTTCTCAGTGGGGCGCTGTTGGCATTTGGGTGAGGGCAATTTTTCATTGTACAGGACCATCCCACGCATCACAGGGTGCTTAATATCGCAGGCTGTGACTGACTACGGGCCAGTGGCATTCGCAGTCACTGACGACCAAAAGGAGAAAGCCTTCCCGTACTCACAGGCACTGCCCAGGAGGTGGCCGCCTCTTCCCCTGAATACCACTGTCTGTCACAATTCTATGACACACAGGAAAAAGGACCTGTCCCAAAACATTGTTTCTGTGGCCACACTTTTCTTTGGCCCCCTTCCTTTTTCAGGCTTTCTGCTTTGGTGCAGCTTTATTTTGCCAGATCTCTAGGGAAGCAGCAGCAGGGCACTTACGGGAATTACAGCAGGCACAGTGACTTGGCCTGCTCTCTCTATCTAGTACTGAAAGAAGAGATTTTACATGAAGCAAGCTTTATTTTTTCTCCCTCTTACAATTTTGCCCCAGCACTACACTGCTGGTCCTAGTGCTTGTCAATGTCATAAAGATTGCCGCAAGGGTTAAATGCAAACCCAGTGACAGTGTTTGTATCTCAACAGTCCACGTAAACAGAGCTGGTGGTCTTTGGCAATCACTATTAGACTTTGCCAGGTAACACTGCAGCCTGTGAGCTCCAAGAGGATCTCTTGTTTCTCCTATGAAGGAAGCATTTCATCCAAAAGCAGAAGCTTGAATTCTCCTATACATAGTCTTGCAGTTCAACCCTTAATAAACTTTATGAAAACTGCATTATGATGGAAATGTGGATTAATGTGAATTGCACGCATATCATACTGCATTGCTGGTCACACGATGAGTTTTACCTAGTGAAACACTATTAAATGTCCTCATAATACAGAAACATTTATTCTCTTTGTCACTTTTTATCAGCAAAACTGAATGGTGAATATGTCTTAAAATTATTAGGAGCCAGGCATAGTGGCATATGCCTATAATCCCAGCACTCAGGAGGCTGAGACAGGAGGATATATGTGACTCTGAGGCCAGCCTGGGCTACACAGTGAGTTTAAGGCCAGCCTGCACTACATAGCAAGACCCTATCTTGAAAACAAAATAATTACTTGGGTGAATTGTGACTAGGAGAATAGAATTAATTGAGCAACTATGATTTTTTAAATATTAAAATTCCAAACAAATTTTTGATATAGAACAACTCAGAGTTGATAAAGGTAGTTATACTGTAAATTCATAGATGGTGCTTAAGGATTATCTTTTTTAATAGCAATTTGTTTTTTACAAGAGGAATTGAAAGGAGTGAATGAGACAGAATGGCACTCAACCCTCAGGTCAATTTTATGGTGTATTAAAATGCCAGTAATTTTTGTGCCACTTGCCAATCCAAGGGACTTTTCCTTTACTCAATGCTTTTCTTGTACCTTGACCGTATTTTTAACTGTGGCTGAGGCCGTCTCCAACATGGGAAGCTGCCGCTGCGACGCCAGCTAGCACTCACTTGGAAACACCGGAACGAGTCAAGGGCAAGGTACTTTCATCATGTAAAATATGGGCACTAATTTTTATTGATGTTCGTTTTGTTTCTTCTTAGTATGTTTTGTGGCTTAGAACTTCGCCCATGTATCTGGAACATTCTACACCACTTTCACCAGTTAAATGACTACTCAATTTAAATGAGTCCCATTTTTCTCTGTGACCGTGATCTTTAAGTAATGGACTATCTGCATTTTTTTTTTTTTTTTTTGATCTTCCAGCTTCAGTTAAAGTGCTAAGAATGGTAAACTGTGATCGTTGTGAGACTAGCGGAAAGACTCCTATCTTCCAGTGCGTGGTCTAGGCCTGCGTATTACACAGGTATAATATCTGTGATTGTAAATAACTGGAACTATACACTGATTAACACAACAGTTGCTATTTTTTGTTGTTGTTCTGAATGTGTACTGTATTATAGAATGTGGATATAAATATCTACAAGTATACACACATATATATATGTACTCCACTATTGTAACCTGAAAGAAAGACTGTGTATTATCTTTTTTATCCCATATTGGTGTTTGTGTTATTTAAAAGGTAAACTTATGCTCTATCTCGTGGGATACTATAGTAAAAGCTACTGCTGTGCACAATTCCAAGTGCCTTAGAACATTGTTTAGCTTTCCTAAGTATATATAAATGCATATGTGTATAAAATTGGGAAACATTACCTCAATAAAATAATTGGGAAGCCCCTTTGCTCCAGTTTGTATTGTATTGGGACAGTGGTTCATCTTACTAGCTGCCAAGTGCAAAGAACCCTAACCTGCGATAGGAGAGGAAAACAAGGAGGAGAGACAGTGAAGGACCAGATAGCATGCCCCAGGCCGTGCCTCCCAGGCACAGCCAGACACACACATTAATAATCCGCTACGAGTTTCTTGATACAGTGTGGCTGACATGATAGGATTAATGGTCACAAATACCTTTACTTCTTATATACACCAAGTGTAATACAGTCAGCCCTCTACACCCAAGCCTTCTGCTTTAAAGAGTTCAACCAACACAGGTCAGAAATTTTTTTAAGAACTGTGTCTATACAAGACATACAGACTCTCTTTATTCTTCCAAAGTAGTAGAGTACAGCTTACAAGGGTGAGAAAAAGCCTTCATGTTAAGTATCGTAAGTCCTCTAGCGGTGCCGTACGGTGTCCAGCAACGTGTGCACAAGTTATGCAAAAGTGTTGACACCATCTTTATAAGAGAACCGGCCCCCCGGGGAGGAGGTGTTCCTGGAACTGATCTGCAGACACAGAGGGACAACTACTTCAGATCCTGTACCCACACGAATGCCCAAGAAAGATCTGCATGAGACGCTAAAAGCTTCCTGCAACCTCGCCCTGCTCCTCAGGGTCAGCCACCACTGGCAGTGTGATGAGAGGCTCCCCGACATTTTCTTAGGCTGAACGTTAGTGAAAACATTTCTATGTAAAATATTTCTGTGTGAATTTTTTTTTGACAACTTATTAACCAAAAAATGTCATCTACCGTGGCATTCCGCAGCCTGCTTTTTTTTCCTAAGTGGTTGGTCTGTCTTCTTGACAGCGTCGCAGTAGTCCTTGGTCTGAATGGTTTGTACTTTTCTCCCATTAATTTCTTCCTAATGGATTTTTAATTGTTTGTTACTGCTTCGGAGGCTAGTTTGGCTTTCCCCAAGCAATTTTTCTCCACTTTTTTGTATTACTTTCCTGGTGCTCGGGAATCCTTGAGCGTGACTGATGTGTAGTTCCTTCAGCACAAAACCCCAAGCAGAATACTAGGGGAGCCCAGATGGCAGTCCCAGTGGCTGAGCTAGCTTCCTATGGAGGACGCTTTGCAAGGCATACATGAAACTGGACTTGCTTTTTAATCCCTTTAAAATATATGCCATTAATTACAGCATACAAATAAGTATGATTTGGATTTATATTTAATATCATTACATATTTATAGATATTCTTAGGAGACAATTTTTTCATATTAAAACAGGATGCAAAATCATGTCTGTAGGCTTCTTGGTATTATTTGTTAGTGGGATTTGGGAAGGGGAGTGGTTTTTTGGAGGGATTTCTCTTTTTTTTTGAGAGAGAGGTGTTGACAGAAACACGGAATACCTTGGCTGCCTGCGATCTGGCCAGCTGCATGGGCTTTATCTCCCCCTTGTAGGCTTGAACCCAAGCCCGGAACTTGAACACTCCCAGGAACTGATAAAGCTGTGGAGCTTGTTGCCTAAGATACTAAAAGATCCAAATGTGTGCTAAACACATAGACATTAGCCCCAGCCTAAGCTAGCTCTCTTAAACCCACGTACAAATGCCAGTCTTACCTTCTCATTGCTGGGACAAAGTACCTGGCACCCACAAGTTAGAGGAGAGGGTTATTTTGGCACACTTGCTAGAGGCTTCTGTCCACAGTGGGCGGGTTTCCAAGGGCAAGGTGGCATGGCAGCTGAGACAGTCCCCAGCCTGGCAGTCAGGGAACGTCCATGAGGGGAAGAAGGATATAGTCTCCTCCCAGGCCACATCCAGCTACCCACCTCTTCCCATCAGGCCTGACTTCCCAAGGTTCACGCCCAGCTCTAAATCCAGCAGCAGACTTACCCAGCAGCACACATCCATGATCCAGTCAGCTTGCAAAAGCCCCACCTATGGGTGTAGGAGGCAGTCTTTGTTACTTTTCTCTCCTTGCAGAGACAAAATACCTGACACCCAGAATGAAGGAATGGACTGGGGAGATGGCTCAGTGGCATAAGTGCTTCCCTGGCAAGCGCAAGGGCCTGAATTCAATCCCTGGTTTCACACACACTGTTTGTGGAGGTTTCAGTCCATACTCAGCTGGCTCTAAGGCAGAGTGGCACATGGCAGGACAACAGATCATGATGGGGGAAGACAACAAAGGCAGCAGGAAGAAAAAGGGAGGAGCGGCAGAAAAAGCAAGCCTTTTTCCCTCCCTTCTCTAGCACGCAACCTACCCAGCCCAGGGCAGGTGTAGCGCTCACACCCATAATCCCAACATCCGACCATGAATCAATGACAAACTCTAGAAGCTGACTACATGACGCTTTGGGGAGACATCTAGACACAAACTATAACAGAGGCTCTGGGGAACATCTAGATACACACCGTAACTCTCCATAGCCTACCTTCCTCGTTGTGAGCATACCCAGGTAGAACACTTTTCTCACTATTCACTCAAGCATACTGCAAATTCTCTTAATAAATGCTTTGGACTGATCACACTGGCATTTGCTCCCTATTTCTTTGGTATCCCAACTGACCACCTCCCTGGATGGCTTGGGGCCATCCTTTTGTGAAATATTACTCCTTTTCTGGCAATTTAAGTCTAGGGTCCAGCTGAGGGGAACAGATAAACACTAAGACTTGAAAAGTCCTGGAGATCCGCAGAGAGCACACTTCTCTCAGGTACATCTGGAAGCTGCAAACAGTTTTACAGGGTTGGCTCATGAGTGGTATTTGGTGAAACGGAACGTGACGTCAAGTGATGGCTGAGGAACATATGATATAAAGTTTCTTTTTTTAGCTTTTATTTTTATTAGTACATGTTTGCATTCCATAATGATCACATTCTTTGTAGGGAGTTGGTACACACACATAACACGTCAGTACAAGAGTTTAACTTTATCCTAAAGCCAGAAGATGGACATTGCACAGGAAAGTGAGCCGATCAGTGTTGAAAATGATAAAGGCAATAAAATGAGTAAAGCAGTGACACATTCGGCTATTTAGAAGGTAGTACAAAAATGCGCTGGCTGACTGCCTTCAAGAGGCCATGCAAAATTCAGGTAAGAGGACTACCTTCCTAAAGCAGCCACTTACGCTCCACTTGTAGCTTTTCCACTCACAGAGACCTTGGGTAGGTCACTGCAATTCTCCAAATTCTCAGACTCTTACCTGTGAGACTGACTTCGTGTTACGTAACTGTTCTTCATGGGCTTGTGATCAAACACAAATGATATGGCTGGACACAAAGTGTAGTACAGGGTGTTCAGTGTTTGTATGAGACTAACAAACAAAATAAGTTTAATATTACACAAAAAGAAAAAAAAAAAAAGCAGTTTTGTTAGGTGGTCAAGCTGTACTCAAACTCACGAGGCTTAAATTCCTGAGCTGCCATTTGGTAAGCATGTGACTGTAAGAAAATCACTTAGATTTTTTTTTTTTTTTTTTTAATGCTTCAGTTTTACTTGCAGGGGGATGAAGGTAACAGCTCTTTCACTGTGTTGTGGGAAGGGAAAAAATGAGGTAATAATCATTTATTCACTTAAATGTATTTTTCGGGCACTGGGTGCAACAGTAAATATAACACATTGATACAGAAAATGTCTTTGTGGATCTTATTACCACATAACAAATAGTAATACATCTTTGGCACATAAAAGTATAAAGCGTTTATCACCAGACAAGGTGTGCAGTCTTCAACGAAATCATTTCTATAATTTTTACTGCATGAAAAGAATATCTCACAAAGACCTGTAATATGCTACACATAATTTATAGACGCATTCCAAGAGAATTCAGACATTGAGAAGACACCAGAAATTTGGATGGGGAAACACAAATGCGAGACTAAGTCTACTGGCAAAATGTTGCTTTTATCATTTTTTTCCCTCAGAAAAGCTGTGCTACTCCAGCACCTGCTACGAGTCTTCCTAGGAAGGTACACTTGGCGCCTACTTCCTTAAACTATCATGAAACGCAAGGGAAGATGTGGAAGAAAATTACTAGTTTCTACCTCGGATAGTGCATGCCAACACGGATTCTGAATGCACCTTATTACTCCAAACGCGCCTGCAGTGAGCACTCTAGGGATGGTTCGCTAATGGACTCAGGAATTCAGCTCTTTAAAGACGAGAACGTGAAGAATGGCCAAGTGTGCAGTAGCCCACTGGCTCCGCTCTTCCCCCAAGCAAGCCAAATATCGGGGATCCGAAGAGGGACCGCCTCCTTTCTGCGTACCTGCACAGAGGTTTTGGTTTAGAGTTGAGGATAGGTGAGAAATAGCAGTCAATGGAGAGGTTAACGTTAGTCCCCGATCTCGGGGAAGAACGCTGAAGCTGGTCCACAAGCAGCAGCAACACTCCGTTCGGGCCCCAGCGACTCACTTCCGGGTAGAAAACTTCAGTTCCCAAGGCACCCCCCCGCCCCGCCTTCCAGTGGTTCTCGCGATCTTTGAGACTAGAGTACTGACGTCACTTCCAGTCTCAGCTCGGCTGTTTCCCCGGGATTGGTCGGTTTTCAAGGGCTGCTGCGTGACGTACAGCCCGGAACTGGCGGCCGCACGTGCAGAGAGGCCTAGGGACGCGGCGGGGCTCCCCGGGGTTTGCAGGGAGGACTCGCCGCTCCTCGTGTGGCTGAGCGCCGCTCGGCAGCAGCATGGTGAGCAAGCGTGGGGTGCTTCTGCCGCGGGGAGCTGATGTTTTGCAGAGATGGGACCGGACCCGGTAATGTCCGTGGCTGGCTTATGCCGCTGGCTTCCACTGTGGCGCCTCATCACCCTCCTCTGGGCCGGAGGAGTGGCCTCCCCTGCGCCCTCAGAGGCCTGCAGCTCCGCGGGGCTCCGCTGAACTCCAGCCTGTGACGCCGGCACCAGCGCTCCAGCACGGGCTTGGCCGGTCATTGCCGGCGTTGAGCCGCGCTCGTCTGCCTCTCTGCTTTGGGAAACAGTTTGTGCGAGAATAAGGTCGGGCCAAAAGTGAGACCGCTCTGCTGGTTTGTTGGAGCGAAATGATAGGGACGGGAACAGAGAGTAGCTAGTCCTCTCGTGGCTTTACTTACTCGTTGATAGATGAAAGGTTGAACCTGTCCGAGCTGTCCACTCGAGTGCCTTGTGGCAGGCTCCTGGTCTTTCTGGTCCCAGTTAGGGACCTTCCCAGGGCAGCCAGGCTAAAGAAACTCTTCAAGTCACTTGTACATCGTTGTGTTTAATTTCTTTTTCCTACAATAGTCTTTGTGATTTGCTCGCCAAGAACAAAGACCCTCCCTGACCTCCTCCTCACTGCTGTGTTCCCAGCTCCGTAAAAGTCTGGGCGGTATCGGGGTCAAATTTAGGTTTGCCTAGAGAAGGGTAAGTGAGGATTTTTAGCGCAGCCTGTGTTGTCTGCCGTGGACTTGTAGATTTGGGGAGTCTGTGGACTCTTCGCTTGATATGTTAAAGGTGCATGTGAGAACTGTGGCATTGCCCAATAAACTCTGGTTCTGTTTTAATGACTTGTTCTGGTCCCTTTCCTTTAAAGCCTCACAGGAAGAAAAAGCCTTTTATAGAGAAGAAGAAAGCTGTGTCTTTCCACCTGGTCCACCGGAGCCAGCGAGATCCTTTAGCAGCCGATGAAACTGCGCCCCAGAGGGTTCTGTTGCCCACACAGAAAGTAAGTTCTGTTCTTAGCTTTGCAGCTGAACTCTTGGTAGGTTTTGTTTTGGTTTTTTGTTTGTTTTTTTAATGCTTAGGATCAGACCCGGGATATGCTGTATACAGTAAGGCATACTCCCTAGCGCTTTATTATTCGTACCTTTTAGGTAAGCTTTAAACTAAATTTAGTAGTAGTTTTAAATTGTTAGCTAGGTGTTATTCTGAGATAACGGGGAATAAAGGTTAGGGGATGCTCCATGACTCACATTTTAGTACATGGGCTGATGTATACTGTGCATGTGTGTTTTGATTGGGAGGATAAAGCTTCTTTATGTGAGACTTTTAAATGAATGCATCTGGTGGAATAATGGTACATATTCAGGGAACCACTGGCTACGATGTTGCGTGATGTTACTTGGGGAACAACCATGTGTTCTGCTTTCCCTAAAATCCTGCCATTTCATAAACTCTTCTTAGACTTGCATTGTGCCCCCTGATAGTTCATCTCATGAAATACAAAACATCTGCACTTACAGATGGGCTTTAGAAAATGCCAGGGAACTTTGTAAAGATTGATTTCACCTGTTAAAGTGGATAAAATAAGGGCCAGGAATACAGCTCAGTGGCAACGCACCTGCCTGGGAAGTACCAGGTCCTGAGTTTATTCAATTCACAGTCCTCCCCAAGTGGATAGTAAAGAAGAAAGTGATGGAGGACATCAGCTGCATTTACCTTTCAGTAACACCAGTCTTCTTGTGCATTGAATCTTCTTCTGAACACAAAAGCATGCTTCCCTTTCACAGCCCGCAAGTCTTCTAATCTTCCAAACACATGCTAGTGCAAGTTAATTTTGAACTTGAATTATTGCAGAGAGATGTCTGGTAGGAGGAATTGCTTTTGTTCCTAAAGGGAAAGCTTTTATTTCTTTTTGAGATAAGATCTCACTGTGTTGTCCACGTCGGTCTCAAACTTGTGAGCTCAAATGATCCTCCTTCCAGCTTCCCAGGTTCTCGGACTTCAGGCTTCTGCCACAATACCTGGCTAGTTTTTATTCAATTTTCATTTTATGTGGTGCTCTGATTTTGTCAAGACTCTTTGTCTCATTGTTCTCCTGTGTCATCTGCCTCCTGCTGTGAACGTTGTTCTCACTGTACAATTCCCAGGCCTTATTTGTGGAAGGGCACTGATTCCATTTCGCTTCTAACCCAAGGTAAATGACGAAGAAAGGCGCGCAGAGCAGAGGAAGTATGGAGTGTTTTTTGATGATGACTATGACTACCTGCAGCACTTGAAGGAGACGTCGGGGCCCTCGGAGCTCATCCCCACCCTCGGCCCCCATGCATACAGCAGCAGAGATGAGGAGGACGACGCTTCAGTGACTCCTGTAAGCTGCGCAGCAGGCTCAGGGCGTGAGTGTGAGTGGAAGGAGCAAAGAAACCACCGGCTGGTTTCCAAATCAAGATGACTGCTTGGGGCAAGAAACGGTGTCAGTGTGACGAGCGCAGATAGGCCAGGTCTCTCCCTAAGTGTGTGTGTGTGTTTGTGTGTGTGTGTGTGTGTGTATACTTGTGTATCTGTGTCATTAAGAAGGTAGACCGCCTCGTTGCTGGTGATAGATGTCAAAAGTCAGTCTTTGGACAGTTTTGGGACCTCTAATTTATAGCTGTGGTCAAGTGACGTAGCACTTTAGAAAAGCAGCTGTGCGTCTGTGTATGGTCCCCTTCATACTTTTACCTTTTAAGTACAGATGAGAGCACAGACTGTATTTGTGTGGTGCTCGTGCTACTTGTGTCAGTTCTCTTTTTTCCTGTTTATGCTAAGGGCTGTGTTACATGTCTCTGTTGTCATTTAGTATAATTCTTTGTAGAGATTTTCTTTTTTTCTTTTTTTTTTTTTTTTAGTGTATTTAGTACAGGGTGGATAGGGTCTCACTACATAGATTGGGCTCGAAGTGATCCACCTGTTTTCAGCCTCCCAAGTGCTGGGATTACAGGTGCACGCCACCACGCCTAGTCTCATTCAGCATGCCACAGGGGCAGGGCCCACTGGGTATCGAACCCCAGTCACTGTGCTCTGCCTAAGCAGGCACTTCAGTACGCTGAGCTATTGGGCCAGCCTTACCTGGCATTTTTAAAAAGGAGACAGCCATTGAGATTATGGAAGAGGTGAAAAGGACACCTGTTGTTCAGTCCTGTCATGGTCTAGCATTCCTTCCCTCAGGGAAAAGCTTTTCTACAGCCTGTTGTTATCAGAAAGGGTTGGCTAGGTTTCTCATATCATCACAGAAAAAGAGGTGGTAAGTGTGGCTGTTCCATTTAAGAACTAGGTTCAACCCTTGTAAGACCCCACATCTCGCCACCCAGCCGCCACTGTAGAACCAGTTCCTCTTCCTTCACCCACAAGGCAATCACATCAGGAGTATTACAGACTTTTTTTTTTTTTTAATTATTTATTTATTTATTACATTTATTTATTGTGTATGTGTGTGTGGCCAGCTCAGCCCACCAGGGGGCGAGGCTGGCTGGCATGTGGTGCTGAAGGATCGAACCACGGTCCTTGTGCTTTGCCAAGCTTGTTCCAAGTAGCTGCTTTAGACCACTGAGCCATCTCTCCAGCCCCAGTATTACAGACTTGATAGCTTGTTGTCCTTGATAACCCGTGAGGGAAAGAAAGAGAAGGAAGGAAGGGAGGAAGGGAGGAAGGGACAGGCACTAGTAGTGGTTCAACTTTTATTTTCCTAGAAAGTGTTGAAAGTAAAAATCCAAATGCTTGGCTGAATCGTATTGATCAATACAAGAGTAGCTTTTAGTCCTTAATTCATTTAGGTAAAGGTAACCATTAATTGGTTCTTTAACAGAACACAGATATTAAATGAATAGTTGAATTATATTTAAATGAACTTTTTATTTATTTATTGGATACAGGGTCTCACTATGCAGTTTATACTCATAGTAATCCACCTATCTCAGCCTCCCCAGTGCTGGGATTACAGGCATATGCCACCAGGCCCAGTTTTAGTGGCCAGCATGGTACACTGAGGGTTCTAGGGCCAGCACAGTGTGTGGTACTGGAGATCAAACCTGGGTCCTTGCACTTGCCAGGCAGGTGCCTAGACTGCTGAGCTATATCCCCAGCCCAAGTGAATTGTATTTAAAAACAAAAATGTTGTTGATTTTTCTTTAGTGTAATGCAAAAACGTGAATTAATCACTTACATCTTTTTTGCTTTAATTTGTAACTGTTAATGGTTTGGGTCTAGTCCCTCCTAAGCCTCAAGAAGTCATGGGGCAGACTTCTAGAGTTTAATTCATGACCCAATGTGGGAGTTATGGATGTGAGTGCTACACCCCCCTAGGGCAGGTAGCCTGTACAACCAGAGGAAGGGAGAAAGGCTTGCTCTTTGCCGCCTCTGCTGCATCTACCGCCGCCGCCTCTGCTGTGCTTGCCTTTTTGCTCTCACTGTTTTCCGGTGCCAAGAACTGCTGCCCTCTGCCATGTGCCACTCTGCCTTGGAGCCACCTGAGTGTGGACTGAAATTGCCACAAACTATGAGCTAAATTAACCTTTCCTATTTTGGGTGCCAGATATTTTGTCCCAGCAAGAGAGAAGAGTAACTGAGGCAGTAATAAATCAGCAAAATAGAATAGGTGAAAAGTGTGGATTAAGCCCTAGTAACAAAAGTAAAGCATGAGAAGAGGGCAGCAGGAAAATGTGTAGTGCTGGAGCTTGCCCTGAGGTTTGCTTGAAGAAAAGGAGTTCTGCCGTTGGAGGAACTATCTGGGCAAACCGAGCAGAGTTGGGAACTGTTGCGATCAACTTTTTTAAAACCCAAGATTCCTCTAAAAATGAAAGTAGTCACTGCCAAAACTATCATATTCATGATTTCTTGACTAGCTTTCAAAGGCTTGGAAAAAACTACAAGTAAATTTACTAAATACAACCTGAGCCCGCTCTCTACAGTTCTAAGGATAGTCACAAAGATTAGCTAAAAAGTGGAAAGGCTGTGTTTTGTATTGTAGATTATATACCAGGTTTTATTTATTGGATATTGACATGCCTTTGGCTCTGAGTCCCAGAAAACCCGAGTGCAGACTTGCTTTGGGGGCAGTGAATGAATGTGTGTTAGAGAGAGTCCATGTCAGTAGTGACTTGTCCGTGTCTATAAGCTTTATGTCATCCTTAGCCAATTTGTTTCACGATTTTCAAGCATAACAACATGTAGAGGTAAGAAACACAAAATATATGTCTGCTGCCTTAAGACAGGTAACATGAGTTTATCACAGGTTA
>NW_004524600.1:17917267-17920256 GCF_000260255.1 Octodon degus
AGTGAGATTTTCCTGTTTTCAGCCTTTTAGAGCTGGGATTACAGGCGTGCGCCACCAAGCAGTCTCCATCGCCATCTCAGCACGCCTTGGGGATAGGACCAGCACAGCACACCAGGGATCGAACCCTGGCTGCTACGCTCTGCCTAAGCAGGCGCTTTAGTCACCTGAGCTATCTGGCCAACGCTTATCACAGTTTTAAAGTATGACTACTTGTCTTGGTTTTGTGTAGTTGCTGAAACAAAATAATCAGTGCCCCAAATTAGGAAAGGTTTATTTAGCTCACAATTTGTAGAGCTTTTTCCGTAATCAGCTGGCTCCAAGGCCAGGTGGCGAGGCACAGGGGCAACACTTCAAGGTGGCAGAAAACAGCTCACAACAAGAGCATAAGGAGGGTGGAGAACAAGCCTCTTCTCCCTTCTGTTGTATGCAGGCTGCCTGCTCGCACCATCTCCCTGCCCCTCTTGCACAGGCTCAGGATGTTTACAAAGTAAGGATCGCTGCCGAGTCAGTTCAACTTAGAGCCTTTTAAAATGTATACAGTAAACAGCATTCTAGAACATAGAGCATTTCTTTTACACACCAAGATGTAAAACTGCTGAGGTAAGCTTCTGGACTTCTCAAGTTGACTCAGTGTCTCAACCATGGCATGAACATAATACCAAAAAAGAACCCATTACACCAAACATGTTAAATTGTCAAGTTATACAAAACTGTCTTACAAAAGACACTGCCGTTGATGCCCTCCAACACATTCCCCTTGCTAGGAACACATCTCATCATTCTTGCCATTTTCCAAAGCAGCCCTTGAAGGCGTCTTTTGCGAGTGTCATGGGTGCTGCTAAAGGAAGCTGAGAAACGCAGTGGTGCTATGGGCCACAGTGGCGAGCACGTGCGTGTTCACTGCATTCCTTGAGTATCACGTGACAAGGCGCCGGGCTTGCTTTGCGTGGCTGTCCGTGAGCAAAAGTAGGAAATGTGGGCATTTGGAATGATTCTTGATTTTAGAGGGTGTCTTAGTTACTCTTCTCTCATTGCTGGGACAAATACCTAACACTCAAAATGAAGGAAGGAAAGGTTTAGTTAGCTCACAGTTACTGGAGGTTTCAGTCCATATTCAGCAGGGTCCAAGGCAGAGCAGCACTTAGCGGAAAGCAACTTTTCATGGTGGCAGCAAAGCGCAAGAGCACAAAACAAGGAGTAGCAGCAGCTCAAGCGGCTAGCTGGTCTTTCATCCTTAGGCTGAAATGCAAATTACTTGCCCCACAGCAGGTGCAGCGTCCACACCCACAGTAATCACAAACTCCAGAAGCTACCCCAAGACTGCATGAGGCTTTGGGGGGACACCTAGACACAAACCATGACAGAGGGTCCTGAAAAACCAGGAGCTTAAATAAAGTAAAAAACCAGGACCTAGGACAGGTTTCAGGTCACGTGACAGCACATGAAGGGCGTGAGGGACAGATGATTTATAGCCACTACAGGATTTAAGAGGTCTGATTCAAAAAAGGGTAGACCACAGATTAAGACATCACCGACTTAAGAAAAAGTTAATCTTATCTTGAGACTGCAGGGAGTTGGGGTTAGAAGTACTGGATTTGAAGCCAGAACCCTGTGGTGACCCGTCTTGGGCAGGTGTACTGTTCAGCCTTTTTTTCCTGTTTTCCCTGAGGCCCTCTGGCACTCGGGGCTGAAGAGTGAGGTGGAAGGTACTAGAGTGGGTGCTGTGAAGTGTTGTAAGGCGTGGCTTCGCGGTGGTGCTGAGATGTGCCGATACAGAGTATACGTAACTGGCGCATCGGGTGACAGATTGCAGAATGCAGTTGTCATCATTTCCTGGGGCAGCTGGTAGTTTAAAACAACAGAAATTAATTTGCTCACAGTTCTGGAGGCCAGCAGTTGTCTGAAATGAATGTATTCGCAGGGTCCCTTCCTTCTTCGGCTCGTGGAGACTCGTTGAGGCTCGCAGATCTGGGGCTGGGCTTGCTGGCACTGCATCCTTAGAGGCTTGGCTTGCAGACGGTCACTGGAACCTGCTCCATCACAGCATGCTGCTCCCCCTGCTGTGTCTGTTTTCACAACCTTTTCATGAGGGTGTGCCCTAGTCTAGTACGGCCTCGTCTTAACCTGTTGTATCTACAAGGACTTAGTGTGTTTTTATTGCTGGTCATAACTCCATCATGGACTTGGGTACGTTTCGAGGAAGACTTTCCCTCGCATGCAAGGTTGAGAGGCCACATCTGGTGATGGCCTCGCTACTGACAGAGACCTGTGGGAGCACATGGGGTCCCCCGGGCACAAGAGAGACCTATCAGAAGTGGCGTTTGTAGCAGAGCCACTTTCAAGATGACCTGCTAATCCATTACGTGAGTGTTAGTCCACTTACTAGGGCACAGCCTAATTGCCCTATGGAGTACAGCAGGTTTTGCCTCTTACTAGCTTTTAATGAAAAGTAAATCTGTTGAACAACTGTTCCAGAGGGGACAGGCTATAGGCGGTGATATTTTGCATACAGTCACAGTCTGAGGAGCTGGGTGTGAATTTTAAAGGCATACTTTTCAACCCAGTCAAGTAGTTGAGAAGTATTTCTCACATAAATCTAACACTTCTGTGATTTCTTTCTAAGAGCACTGGAATTAAACTGCCTTCATCAGTGTTTGCATCAGAGTTCGAGGAAGATGTTGGATTGTTAAATAAAGCAGCTCCAGTTTCAGGTGGGTTTAATGTAAATGACTGAATCAGTTAAGATGTGTCAGAATTCAGGTTAAAATTCATCAGGAAGGGGTGAGAGTAATTCTTTTGTATTACACCTTCACGTTCTTAGGTCTTTAGAGATTCTGTGTGGAGAAAAACATGAGAAAGCTATTTCTAGTAGGGAAATTTTAACTTTTTATGGAGATAACGGTGACATCCACCATTAGTGTAATTTTGACAAACTTGTCTTTTCAAATTTCTCCCAAGAGTATAAATACATATTTTATAGAAGTCCATT
>NW_004524600.1:17922601-17938102 GCF_000260255.1 Octodon degus
AAAAAGGAATGTAAGATACTCCAAAGGTCTAAATTACGGTGTCCTGAGCTGGGTTTCCCTTGCCAAAGCAGCTCCAGGGCTTCTGATACCAGGTGTGGACCGGGTGTTTTCACAGGTCCCTGCCCCACCTCTGCTGCCCAGGAGCACCACCTTCTGCCCTCACGGCTGAGGTGCTTATTGTGTATGTTGCATATGGGTTTGTTTCAGATCCAAATGCAGGTTCCCCGAAGGCAGAGATTCTTGGTGTTTCACTGGTGTATCCCAGACCGTAAAGTATGTGGCCAATGGTAGGAGCTCTCACTGTCCATAAGTGAAGGCATGAAGAGGAAGTTTCTTTTGAGCTGAACCCGAGATAGAGAATCTGAGTTAGCTGCATGCTCAGAAAGTATTTTCTGTCTTCGCATTCAGGGAGGCTGACCCTTAACGCTTTGCGAGTCAGGATATGGCTCACCATCTTGAGTATTCTGTGACAGAGTCGAACAGTGCTAAGAGCATCCGAGTAACGCAGTGAACACCATGGACACAGGCGTGAAATGTGTACATTAATAGGTTGTGTTCAATTACATGATCTCTTAGTCTATATTACCAAGGAAGTTCGAAGTACCATTTAAATATTGGACGATTTTGCCAAGCCAGGTAGAATCACTGCCTTCCCTTTGCATGGTAAAAGGAAGCCTGTCTTCAGTCTGCATGTAAATGTGGTAGTCACTGGCCCTGTCGTCATAGGTATTAAGTCCCTACTCTTTTCATTAATTTACCATTAGTTGTCCTTTGGCAGTGCTTAAAAATTATGGAGAGTAAAAATAGCATTTAATACTGTAGTTAATGGGTAATTTGTTTTTCACGATGCCTCTTTTCTGTTTGTATTTAAGTTTTATGAACAATATGATGATGTTGAAATTGGAGCTCTGGATAATGCTGAATTAGAAGGTTCCATTCAAGTAGACAGCAGTCGCTTACAGGAAGTTTTGAATGACTACTATAAAGAGAAGGCTGAGAAGTATGATAACTTTTCTTATCTCTTTTATTCTGCCTCCAGTTAGGATCTGTACTTGTACAACTAGATTGTGGGAAAAGAGCCACGAGATCAGAATCCATTGTCAAGGGAAAAGTACACTTTCCATAAGTTTGGGCTCGTACATTTTGTATTTGTCTTGCCTACATTTTAGAATTGAGTTCTAAGGCTGTAAGCAAACACAAGGAACTGCTCTCTCAGTCCCACTGAGGTGAGAGGAGTCCTGCTAGGCTGGGTCAGTGTGGAGCGTGAGACAGTGCGTGCGCGCAGCGCCTGGGGCTCCTTGTCTGGCTGAAGGATCGTTCTGGCTTCCATGCATACATTTTCTTTTCGTCTGTCTGAAGTGCTAGAAGCTCTACAAAGCATAGAGTTGTGGCATAGAGAAGTAAGAGCTTTTCTCTCCAGTGGGGCTAGCAGAACTGACCGCACACAATTTGTCACGTCAGCTTCTGTGTCAGCTTGACTTCTCTGGGGGAAGCTGGCGAGGGGCTTAAGCCCGCCAGAAAGGCCCTGGATCCTGTGGGCAGTGTGCTGTGCAGACCCCACAGCAGGAAAGGGGGTGAAAGATGTGGATATATGACATGCACATGCTAATTCTTCTCTAAGTTGTTTTTTTTAAAAAAAAAAAAAAAGCTTGTCTTAGGGAAGCCACAATCTGTTTGCTTTGTAGCTCTTTCTAACCTTACAGAGCGGCAAGTCACTCACTTGTCGCCTCTCAGAGTAAATATCCACAACACACCAGGAGGGAGAGGCAGGGCTGGGGATAGCTAAGCTTGGCCAAACGTGACATGTGGGCACAAGAGCAGGTGGAGTTTAACATTTGCTATTTTTATAACTTTTAGTAACAAAAATATTTGATACTGTTCCCCTTTATTTTAAAAATTAAACCCAAAGCTGTGTAAAATTGAATACTCTTGAACCTTTTGAGGATCAAGATCTGCCAGCAAGTGAGCTTGATGAGTCTGAAGAGATTATTACTGTAGTTCTTGAAGACACCAAAGAGAAGTGGGATTGTGAATCCATCTGCAGTAAGTATCTTAGTGTCCCCTGCTAAAAGTATTACAGTAATTTTATAGTGTTAAGTATCAGCACTGAAAAGTGTATATCCTAGGAGTTAAGCTTTTAGGCAATTTGTAAGGAGAATTTATGAAGAGTAATACTCCTATTACGGAGTTGTAAACAGTCTTAGAACATTTTATGGGAGTCACTCCAGTATTATTTTGCACTATGAAAACACCAAGGTCAGAAATATGTGGCGCACACTTTTAATCCTAGCACTTGGGAGGCTGAAAACGGGGGGATCACTACGAGTCTGATCTACATAGTGAGACTCTGTAGACCCTATCGACCCTGTCCTAAATACGGAAAGAAAAAAAAAAAACAAAGAAACATAATAATGTTTTTCTGAACTGAATCATACTGATACCTGATTTTTTTTTTTTTTTAAGGTACATACTCAAATTTATACAATCATCCACAGCTTATCAGGTGTCACCCAAAGGTAAGTCCCAGTGTCCTGAGCTTTTTAAAATATCTAATGCAGAGAACAGACTATGCACATTTTCTCATTGAAGTTTTAACCCTTCGTGGCTAAGCACCCTCTGTGTGATTAGTGAATTGCATTGAATGAGAATAAGAAATAACTCAAGCTGTGTCTTGTCTATTTCAGCCCAAACAAATCCACCTCTCTTGTAAAACAGGAATTCCTCTCCATGTCTTACCTAAGAAAGGACTCACAGCAAAGCAAGTCGAACGAATGCAGATAATTAATGGCAGTGACCTGCCTCGGGTCTCAACCCAACCACGTTCAAAAAATGAAAGCAAAGAAAGTAAAAGAGCAAGAAAGCAAGCTATAAAAGAGGAGCGCAAGGTAAAGTCGTCTCCAAGTCTCAAGGACTTGGGGGCTCTTGGGAATTTTTTGCCCTGTGAAAGTCAATTATATTAAGCATGTGAATAACTTATGCATCCTCTTGTGCAGGAACGAAGAGTGGAGAAGAAAGCCAACAAGTTAGCATTCAAGCTAGAGAAGAGAAGACAGGAGAAGGAGCTGCTGAACTTGAAGAGGAATGTTGAAGGTCTAAAGCTGTAGATGGCAGGGCATTGAGGAGGAGCAGGGTGCTTCGGCTCGGGGGGCTCCTCGTTACCCCAGTCAGCAGGGACGGTCTTCAGAGCCGACTGTATTCTGCCACTTTTACTGGCAGACAGCAAGGGAAAACTACAATGCTTAAAATATTTTGTACAACCTGCAAGTTTTCCCTGTCAAATATCCTATACATACTGTAAAATTTTTAATTTATATTACAAGCTTAGATTTGCGGAAATAAATGACTTCATAAATATGAAATGTTTGGATAAGTTAAAGGAAGATATCTTCATTACTTGAATGGAATTGGTGTATTTTATTTGTATGGTTGTCATAGTCGTCTTTTGCAGATGTTCTCAAATATTTCTTTGAAACCTCTCCATGCCTTTTCAGGAATTTCATGGTTTAATTTGCTGCGTGTAGAAGAAGGGCCTGGTTAAACTCAACTTGGAAATGCTGAGTTTATTCTGCTCGGTGGTGAGAAGAGCTTCCTGAGCAGATTCCTCTGGTAGGAAGCTGTTTTCCCTTGCTGTATACAAAAGGACCATTTCAAAGCCAGGGCAAAGCCGAATGTTAAAGTTACTAGAATTCAGGTTTCCTGTTACATTTCTGGATGACTTATAGCATTTAGGAACAGTGACAGCAGGAAACAGCACAGTTGGAGAAGTCATCAAGGACTTCATCTTCAGTGAACCCCTAGCTCAAAATCAGAAATTTACTTCAATTTAAAAACTAGAGCGCTCCCTTTGGCAGCCCATATGCAAACAACTAGAATGTTGTCTTCAACATTAATGCTTGGAGCCTTTTATATGTGACAAAAATACATAGTTGACAATGTTTTACATGAGCTGTTTTTAATATCTACAAACTTTGAAGGCTTAGGCAGTTGACAGCATCACAGTTGTTAATTATTTGGTAAACTGTGACTTCCTGCTCCTGGCCCTTGTTCCGTCAGTGACTGATGTGTCACTTGGACTGTGCCAGAAAAGCCACAGCCACTGTCAGGCTGCATGGGGACCGGTAAGTCTCGGACAGAAGCATTTTTGGCAGGTGAGCTACATTTGATAGCTAAATTATGAGAAGTGTTTCCTCTCTAGTTCATTTCATTTCTAGTTTATGGCTTTTCAAAGCCAAGATCAGCTTGTTCTACAAAGTGTTACCAGGTTAAATAAGTTACTGTGTGAGCTGGGTGGGCATGGTGGTACACACCTTTAAGCCAGCATTCTGGGAGGTGGAGGCAGGAGGACTATAGGTCCAAACCTAGCTTGGGTAATTTTTGATTTAATACTCTGTACTAATTTTTTTTTTTAATTGGGGTATAGCTCAATGTGAAGAAAGACCCTGCATTCAAAGCACAATACTGTGGGAAAGCTGTAGGATTTTTTAAAGAGTAGTAAAAATAATTGTATCGGGTAATCTAACATTGACTTTTAAATGGAACTTGACTGAAGAAATAGAGTGCTGAGTAGTTTTAAATGGCAGCCTGCAAAAGCAAAGAATAAGTTGATGGCTTATGTATTAGGGATGCAGGTCTTGAAAGGTTCATGAGTTCTTATGGCTGTCTCAGCTGAAGGTTCTCAGGACAGTAAGTCTGAGACACTGGCTGTCACTTTGTGCAGGTGCTGTTGAAGTTTACTTCAGGCAGTGGAGGCGAGCCTGTGTGGGTGTATCAGTTATCACAGCGGGCTGCGTGACAGACAGCTCTAGAAAGTTCATCCTCACCAATGCAGGGTTTAGTCAGTGTGTAATTTACACTGACAGGGATAAAGCCACGAGTCCTGACTGAGCTCTTGGTGGCATAAGGTGAAGAAGCTCTAGACTTGCAGATCTTCACTTTATGCTGGAGAACGAAATAATTTAAGGCTGTAATGTTTTGTTCTGTCTTCCCCCACCACCACACACCAGCACCTGGACCTCCTTTCCATAGCCAGGCACTCCCAGTGGCTGATGTTGTAGCTGTTTGTAAACAATGACTGGGAACTAAACATGTAAACTCCGTGCTGAATGGTGGGAATCCCCAGACGTCTGGAGGTGTGCTGTAGAGCACTGTTCCAGCCAGGAAAGGTGGGGTGTGTGCGTGCAGCCCAGGTCACTGTTGGGGGGTCGGCGTGACTAGTGCCCTCTGAGAACCGTAGTACTCACAGATCACGCTGAAATCTCTGATAAGCCTTCCTCAAGTAGATATGTTTCCCGAGTGTGGGTGTAAACGTGGCCTTCATCTTCCCTGCTTTAGCTTCCTGGTACAAGAGACCGTTTTGTAGTCTCTTCTCCCTGGAGCAAAGTTGGCAGAATTTTTGTATATGGCTGTGTGTTTAGTGTGTGGGATAGCGCTTGGCATATGGCATCGCCTCTGAGTAGTGTGTGAATGTATAGGTCTGTCACAAAGACATTTCAGGAAAGATCTGGGGGGCCAGTAGCACCCACATTCATTGGGTTTAGCATGCAAAGGGCCTCTGTGAGCCCAGGTAGAGGGAAAGTCGTGATGAATCTGCCAAGTATATCCCTATTTACCATCCATGATTGGTTTAAAACCATTCAGTGGGTCTTAGGACCTTAACTGCTGTGCCCATTTCTCTGGGCTGTCTGTGATGCGCTGTGTCCATGCCCTCATTGTGATGTGATCTTGTCACCTAGGTGAGGGACAGTTCTATGCATCTTGGAGCCTTACTACTAACTTTCAGTGCTTCATGTTTTTGTTGGTTGCTTTATTTTGTTTTTGCTGCCTGGGTATTGACATTGGTTTGTCTTATCAAGCTTGCGCTAGATGAAGTGTAAGAGAAAAATGGGGCAGAGGAGGGCAACAACTGTAATGGCCTTGTAGTTTACTTGTAGAACGGAGAATAAATCCATGCCCTCCATTCAGCTAGGAAGCACTGTATAGAAGCTGCCTATAGAACCATTGTCAGTTTCACCCTATTCTTTGCTCTCAGGAAACTTAGTCATCTATAAACTATCTCAGCTGTTATGCTAAACATTTCCTTCCTTTTTTTTTTTTTTTTTTTTTTCATTGTTATATACTTGAGCCATCTGAGTGGTATCCCTAAACACAAAATCATCTGATTTTGCACAACTCAAAGAGAGGCATAAAGCTAGCTATGTGAGGGCAGCATTTGGTGAAACATCCGGATGACGATAACTGAACAGTCCATGGGTCTGACTTCAGCTTGAATAGTTTACAGTAGTTCCATGTGCAGATGTCAGGGAGCAAGGTGCCAAGTCCTAGGGCACCACTCCCCAGCTTTAGACTGTTGTGGAGCTAAAGAGTTGTACAGTTGGGCTATCCTTGCCATTTTCTACCCATCTCAAGACCCATGTGGATCCTTCTTATGGGATTTAAGGAGTGACCTATCATCTAAACATGAGGCTGTAAAGGAGCTCACGACTTGCTGGGCCATGGACAGACAAGCCTGCGTAGAACACAGATGGAGGCAGTTTCCCATGCATGCACTGTCCGAGGATTACAAAGGCAGGAAATACCTTGGGCCTGATAGCCCTCCGCAGCTCTGTCACACACTCCAACCGGGGCTGTTCTCTGTCTGCTGTGGAATGCCATCTCCCTCTGAGGTTGAGTTGCCTTTTCCTGTATCTGCCTCACACGTGTGAGTCATAGGCTACACTAGTTCTACAAGAAGGTACAAAGGATATAAACCTTAGAGAAATTGAATGTATCTTCAATTTTCATATTTAACTCAGTTAAATGACACAGAACTCTAGATTGTGGATTATTTTTACATCAGAAGTTGAAATAATCATTTGTACATACTGTCATTTCCCAATTTGCTCTTTGGCAGTATGAACTCATTCTGACTCTTAAGTTTGTGTGTGACCAGTCCTTTTTCTCTGGAACTTTATAGAATGTCTCTCTTCAGTGTTCTGGACTTGACAGTGATTTTTATTTCTTTCTGCCGAGATGCTGTGTCTTGGAAATTATTTTTCCATCTTCCGTTGTACTACTTCTCTCTAATTCGTTTGGTGTAGGACCACTTGGGCTGGTGCTCTCACCTGCTTGTGTTTCTGTTCCATCTTACTCTTTTCAGGGAGATTATCCTAAATGTCCTCCTACTTGCTGTATTTTCATTTCTCATACAAAGTCTTTGTACTTCCAAGCACTCTAGTGTTCCTTTAAATTGCTTTTTTGTTTGTTTTGGACTTACATGCCTAGAGTCTTTCTTCAGCTCTTGGGAAACTCTTGTCTGCTCACGATTAGCTTTGAGGGGAAAACATCAAGTGTTCTGAGGATTGATAATCTGAGCTTGATCGTAGGGTGGGCTTTTTGAGAATCTCCCAATGTCAGTGTCTGTATTTCCAGAACAGTGATCCCTCAGTTTACAAACTATTTTACAATTCTGGGAAGGTGGCTGGGTTTGCACGGGGAGCATGGCCATCATCATGTTTGTCACCCACTGCAGAGTTTGTGAACAGGAGCGACATTTTGCTGAACACTTGGTTTGAGACAGTCTTGCTGTGTAGTTCATGCTGGCATGGACTCATTATGTAGGCCAGGCTGGCCTTGGACTTGAGGTGATCCTCTTGCTTCAGCCTCCCAAATGCTGGGATTATAGTCGTGCACCACCACACCCAGCTTGCTGGGTATTACTGTGCGATGGTTAGATTCCCAGGCAAGTTTTCATTCTGCCTTGACGCCAAGTAGAATAAGGCAGAATAGGTGGTCCCTCCTGTCAGTATCACTGTCCGTGCTATGGTGCATAGATGTGTACAAGTACATCTAGACAGATGCCTCTGCTCTCAGGCCTCATGGGTGAATTCTCTGTTTGCAATCCTTCTACTTGCCAAAATTTACTTGTAAGACTCACCCCAACATTTAAGTCACTGATGCAGTCATTTTGGAAAGATGTGTGTGGTCATAAAAAAGCCACCAATCAACTGGGTTTCCAGTTAAGGTCCAGCAGGGTGGTGCTCTGTGCTCTTGTGTAAGCTCTTCTCAGGGACTTTTTTTGTTTTTCAATTTTCTTGGTGATTTCATTGTTTAAAATAGGTACCAATTTCCACGTGCCCAAGATTAAGACTAGGCCCATATCTTTCACCATGCACTCAACTAAAATCAAAATGGATTGAAGATCTAAATATTAAAACAAGAGACACTAAATCTGACGGAAGATAGAGTAGGTAGCACTCTTGAAGACACTGGTACAGGCGAAGACTTTATGATAAAACTCGAGTTGCACAGGAACTTTGACAAGCAACCAACAACTGGAATCTTGTCTTACTAAAACACTTTTGGACAGCAAAAGAAACCACCAACATAGTGAAGAGACAGGCCACTGTAGGAAAAGAAAATTGCCAGCTGATCCTTATAGAAAGGACTGCTATGTAGACTATGTAAACTCAAAAAATTCAGTGCCCCGCCCCAATTTAAAGGCCCAATCCAAAAATGGACATCTGTAACAAACACTTCTCAGATGAAGTAGAAATGACAAATACATGAAAAAAATATTCAACATTACTCATTCGAGAGATGCAGGGTAAAACAACGCTGAGCAGGGACTCAGTATGTAGCCCAGCCTGGCCTTGGACTTGGTGGTCTAAGCACCTGCCTGGCAAGTGCAAGGACCTGAATTCAATCCCTGGTACTGCATGCTGTGCCAGCCCCAGAACCCCAGGCACACCACTGGCCCCAAACCCAGGCATGGTGGCACACTTCTGTAATTCCAGTGCTGGGGAGGCTGAGGCAGGAGGATCACTAGTCCAAGCTGCATAGTAAGACACTGTACCAAATAAATGTTTTTAAAATGCTGAGATTCCATCTCCAGAAAGAATGACTGTTGGTAAGAAACTAATAACAAATGCAGGTGGGGTTGTGGGGAAAAAGAAATACTTCTTCACTGTTGGTGGGAATGTAAGCTGATAGAACCACAGGAATCAGTGTGAAGATCCCTCAAAATACTGAGATCCCATTTGACCCAGCTATAGCACAGCAATATATACACACCCATCTTTATATACGTACACGGAAACAGTTCAGATGCCTGTCAGCTGATGAAAGGAGAAAGGTGACTTTTTTTTTATATATATATACAATGGGGTAGTACTCAGCCATAAAGGAGGACAGACTTGAGACATTTCTAGGTCATTGGATGCATTTTGAGACCTTATTCTTAAGTGAAATAAATCTGACACACATGTAAATACTGCATTGTTTCTCTACGGTAAGAAACTAAATGTATAAATACGGACCAAAATGTATAATAGATATTGTGAAATAGGAAGAAAATGTTCAAATGGGAAGGGGAACTGGGGCAGGGGACAAGGAGGAAAAAGAACAAGAAACGGAAGAAATAAAGACAGCTTTTGCAAATAGTGGAAGAGGGGTTGAGGGAGGGTAGGGGAAAGGGGAAAAAAATCAAGATACATGTGCAGGTACAAATTCCCTATGATGGATGTGATCATTATGTACACCTAAAATGTACCAATAAACAATTAAAAATAAACAAAATGGACACTCCACGCATGTTGAAGTAGTGCCATCTAGTATTCTGAAGCACTAAACCATGCTATACCTGAAGGAGAAACTACATGTACTAGGCCTCCTTCATCACGAGTTCTACTTTGTACAAGTTCAGCGCTTCTGAGCCAACAATCTATATTAAAATGGTATGTCTAAGCGGAAGCTCACATAAAATCTTGTATTCATTGAACAAGAAAGGGTGTGGTCAGAGACGCATGGGAAGCCCCCCTGCATTTCCCCTAAGAGCACTGGTTCAGGGTTTGCTGATTCAGTGGTTACATGGCTCCCTAGAACAAAGCCTCCACAGATCGTGGAAACTGATGAGCATGCTTCTGTCTCTGCCTGCCTCCCTGGGTTTGCTGTGGCGCCCGTGTCTTTGGCTGTGCCTTGTGCTGTCTATGTTGACATGCTCTTCTAGCCTTTTCAGAGTTGACTTCTGCCAGTGACAGGGAAGGGCAGCCACCCCAGGATTGCATGGGATCTGTGTGGTGGAGGCTTATTTAAGGAGCTTTCCTTTTGACCTTCTGTATATTGGCGTTCTCCTCATTTAATCTCCCATTCAGTGACCACAGTTCGTCAACTTGTAGGGATTATTTTAAAAGATTTTACTTTAACATAATTACAGTTTGACAAAAACTTGTTAACACAAAAGACATTCCATATGCCCTTTCCACGGTTTCCCCCAAGTTTCATCTTAAATTACACTAGGAAACTGACATCAGTACATTATGTGTTCTTAATTCTTTTCTTGCCAGCCCTGCCCACAGGACACACTGAGATAGCAATTGAGACTAGGCGTGGTGACGCATGCCTGTAACCCTAACACTTGAGAGGCTATAAACAGGAGAATCACTGTGAGTCCGATCTCAGATTGGGTTTCCTCTATATGTTTCTGTATTTGATTCTTTACTGCAGATGGTATGAATTCAGAGATTTCTTTTTTTATTTCAGAAATTCATTCTGCTCTGAGTTCCTCTATAATTTTCTGCTGTTGTTTCTTTACTTGCAATGCTGTTAATTCATACATTTCAGCCAAGCTAATGTCCTCTGCACTTGTTCTGGGTGGGCATTGGGTTTCCCCTGTATGTTTCTGTATTAGATTCTTTACTTCAGATGCTATGAATTCAGAGATTTATTTTTTCATTTCAGGAATTAATTCTGCTCTGAGTTCCTCTGTAACTTTTTTGCTGTTGTTTCTTTGCTTCTGACGCTGTTAATTCATTCATTTCAGCTGAGCTAGTGTCCTCTGCACTTGTTATGTGTGGGCTCAAGGCCTGAAATTGCATTTTGCTCCTTGTCTTTGTCATTTTGTATAGCACTGACCTCTGACCTTTGGTGTAGAGCTTTGGTGTATTTATAATCTTAGCACCTACTGAAATTCAGGTGCAGATCTATTAAGTTTGAGTTTATACAGTTGTGCCTGGCCTGGGTCTAGCTGTTGTGTTCAGCTCCTTCCTGCTGCAGCCCTTGGAAGTGAGCCTGTAGTGCCCCTCTGGCACAGCAGTGAACCTGTAGTGCCCCTCTGTTGTGCCTCTGGCACAGGGAGCACAGGGGAGCGCAGAAGCTCTCCCACACACTAGCTGGGTCTGGGCTGGATCTGGGGGTCCCAAGAGCGTCACAGAAGTTCTCATTTGGTGGACTTGGGGTAGGGTCTCCGGAGGGCTGCAGGGGTCCTGAGGGCACAGTAGAGGGTCTCATGCAGGTGCCTGAATTTTGGTCTGGAGGGATCCCACGGGTGCGGGGAAGCTGGAAGCTCTCCCACACACTCACCGGGCCTGGGCTGGGCTGGATCTTGTGAGTCCGATCTAGTAGTGAGACCCTGAACACCCTGTAGACCCTTCCCTGAAATACAGAAAAAAAAAAAATTCTTCACCTTAAGATGCTTAACCACGGCTGACCATGAAGTCATAGATCTGTCTCAGCACACAAAGATTTCCCTCCTCTCCCTGGTGTCGTTTACAGCGTGTAGCTTCATGCTAGCCACAACCACCACCTTCCCAGCTGATCTTTCTTACTCCTCCTTGACAATCAATTGTCCATTGCTGATTTCTTTCGAATGGCCCTGGGGATTGAATCCAGAACCTTCACACTGAAATGCATTCCCAGTCCTTTTTTATGTTGAGACAGTCTTCCTACGTGGCCTAGGTTGGACTTGAATTTGCTATGCTCCTTGTTAGTCTCCCTGTGTGCTGGGATTGCAGGCATATACCACTGCTCCTGGCTCCATGTCTAATTTTGTCATTGTGATAATGTTAATACAAATAAATCATATAATGTTTGACTTTTTGAAATTGACTTTGTGTTCCCTCCGCATTAAGGAAGGTCTATAGTACTCAGCAGCAAAAAGCATTCCTTTTTGCTGCTGAGTACTATTTGAAGGTCTCGGCCAACCACCATACATTCAGCCACTCACCCAGGGGCAGGGCATTTTGGCTGTTGGAAAGGCTTCGTTTAAGATTGGAGCAGCCACAGATCCCATGTCATTCAGTACACCGTGACGATCAGTACCGACTTTCGTCTCTACTTGGACTCAGCAAGCTCACTTGGCAAGTGCTTCTCTCCTTGTCAACAAGCCTCCAAACTGATTTTGAATTGAATCATGCTTTATGTGTCTCAGTTACTTTTCTCTTATTGCTGGGACAAATGCTTGACCCTCAAAATGAAGGAAGGAGAGGCTTATTTAGCTCAGGTTCGTGGAGGGTTCAGTTCATCTCAGTTGGCTCCAAGGCCAAGTGGCAGAGGGCAACCTTTCATGATGGCAGCAAAAAGCAAGAGAGCAAAAGAGCAGGAGAAGTGGCAACAATGGCTACGGAGAGCAAGTCTCTCTCCTTTATGTTGCATTCAGCCTATCTGCCCCCAGACTGGGTGTAGTGCTAACACACATAATCCCAGAAGCACTTACACCCATAATCCTAGCAGCACTCACACTCAATCCCAACACTGGATCTTGAATTAATCACAAAGTCCAGAAGTCTGCTCCATGACTGCATGAAGATTTTGGGGGATAACTAGATACAACCATAACATTCTGCCCCAGGACCCCCAAAATTTCATGCACATCCCTTTGTGCAAAAGACATTTTAGTCCATCTCTAGGAGTTGCCGAAGTTCCAACAGTTTCAGCATTGCTGAAAAGTCCAAGTCCCAAGTCTCCTCCAAGATCCAACGCAAACTCTCAACTGTGAGTCCCTGCACAAATGAAAAGTTAAACACTTCCCTATTCAATGGCATAAGATAAACATTACCATTACAAAAGGTACACACAGCAGAATACCAAGCATTGGGACCAAGCAAGTTCACAATCCATAAGGGCCAACATTAAGTCCTATAGTTCCATGTGGAACATCTGAAGCAATCTGTGGCAAATTGAAGCTCCATGTGGCTCTGTCCCTAGGGCACTCTTGGTGGTAGCTCCCATGGTGTCTCTCTTAGGTTGACTTTGCTCCCTTCTTGCAGTTTCGCTTAGATGATCCACATTCCTGGTTTTTCCAAATATCTGGGGTTTCCACTGAATAGGCTTCTCACAGCTTTACACACTGCCCTCTCAGGGGCACACTGCCCGGCCTCCCAGGCCTTCTTCTGAAATTGAGGTGGACACCTTCTTAACCTCAGAACTCCTGCATTCTGTAGGTGCCTAAACCCAATGCCACATGGATGATGCCAAGGACTGCTGCCAGCTGGAGCAGTAGCCAGGCTTTCTTCTTTCTTGGCTGTACGGGTCAAGTTCCTGGATTGCTGAGTACTCTGACCTGATTTCAAGGAATAAATTCTCCATGCTAGTGCCATTCTGGAACCTGGTGTGGCCACACTATTCTGGAAATGGGGCTCTGGGACTTTTTCTCCAAGGTAAAATCTCTCACCCTTGCAGTTCTGAGGGTGCCAAGGGTAGAGACCTGCTGCCTTCTGTGATGCTCTCAGGCCATCCTTTCCATTCTCTTGTTCCTTCCCAGCTGTTATGGTTTGTGTCTAGTTGTCCCCCAAAAACCTCATGAAGTCATGGGGCAGACTTCTAGAGTCTGTGATTACCTTATGATCAGTTTGTCAGATTAATCAGTTCATCACACTTAATCTCAGTCTCAGGCAAAGTCTCTGGGCACAAACAAAATGTAGACAAAGTTACCTGCCCCAGGCTGGGTGTAGCACTCACACTCATAATTCCAGCACTGGATCATGAATTAATCCCAAAGTCCAGAAGTAAGCCCCATGACTGCATGAGGCTTTGTGGGGAGAACAGGACACAAACTGTAACATTATCTTTCAATATTTGAAGGTAGTTGAATTCATTTAAAACTCCAAGGTCATTGATCCTGGAGGGATTTCCAATTGCTTTAAGGCTAGTAGTGGCATAATAGATTTATACTTAGAGTCAAGGTTGAATTCATAGTCTAGAAGAGACAGACTCGGGTTCAAGTCTCAGTGTCACCACTTATGCCACATACCTGTAACTCTCCTATTGTCCTGTCTTAAAATAGTACAAGCCCTGGCTAGGAGTGTCCCACAGTGGTAAAGCAAGTGCCTCGCACACATGAAGCCTGCATTCAGTTGCCAGCACCATGAAAATACCAAGCCTGTTTCACAGGACTCCGTGAGGAGAACACAGAAATGGTGTCTGGGGAAAGATAAGCACCATACAAATATTACTCTGATATTCATAAAAATAAATTATCCTTCACTAATGTCTTAGAAAAAGCAATAGATTTGTAATTATGATGAATAGTTTTCTCTGTAGAGTTGGTAACTTTGCTGGGAAAAAAAAAATTGAAGATCCAATTGTGTAGAGTCTGGCAGCTGCAAGAAGAGAGAGGGAGAAGGATTTCTGTGCACTCACGTGTCTGCCCTGAACTGAAACACAACACAGGTTGGTAGACATAAGTGCCGTGAATCAAGGGCATCGCAGCGGGCTACCATCTGCTTCCTGGTAGCCAGCCCTTCTCCTGCAAAGGCTCCTCTCAGTCTCCGTGATCCTGCGCTCCACCGCCTCTCCTGGCTCATCTTGATCCTCTTCTTGGCCCCTCAGGATGCCTTTCCCCAAGGGCCCTCTCCCTGCAGCTCTTTCCATGACTCCTTCCCTGGCAGGATCAGGCCTTGACATCATTTCTCAGAGTTTACATCCTTGTCTCTACCCCGACCTCCCTCATTTACATCGTGCTGGCAGGAGGACTCCACTTCCAGTCAGGATTTCCAAGGCTGAGGTCATTTTTCTTCTTTCCGAGCTCCCTACCTCTACCACAGCCCCGCCACCTAGGCTGCCCGGATGCTCAGCTTGGTCCTGGGCTCGCTGGCTCCTCGCCACCTCCTGGGCCGCCCCAGCCTCATCACCTGACGGACTCTTGGACGTGTTTCTCATTTCCTCTTCGCACTCCGAGCCTTTGCCTCCCACTTTTAACCTAAGCCCCTGCCTGTCCCTGCCCTGCCCTTCTCACCTTTGCCTTGCGACTTCCACAGCTCTGGGTGGCTCCGTCCAACTGCATGTCCCTGATTGCTTCCCCTGCTTGTACGGTAGAGCTCAGATTATTATCCTAAAACCAAACCATGCTCAGACCACAGACTGGCTAAAAATCATTACGTAATAAACTCCAGATGAACCAAAAGGAAATCTTAGAAGTCTGTAAAGTTTGGCTTCTCTCTCAACTCTTTCCTGACTTCTTTTATCTTCCTGTGTTCTGCCCTTTTTTAAGCTAGACTCATGTATGGCTCTTCTGAATATTTCCACAGAACTGCAGATAGCAGAGTGTTCATTTTTTGTTGAATGAGTGGTTGGTCTTATGGTAGAAACTACATTCTTGTTTGGACCATACCTGTCACATTTATTGAACACCTTATTCTGTGCCAGGGACGAGGCACTTGGGACATAGCAGGCACAGTCTGAATCTTCAGTCTTCAACCTAGGAGGAGTTCCAAAGGTGTTGCCACTGCATTATTTATACAAATAGTTATA
>NW_004524600.1:17938202-17947619 GCF_000260255.1 Octodon degus
TTATTTATTTATTTTTGAGAAAGTGTCTTGCTGTGCAATCCTGACTGGCTTTGAACAGCAGTGGTCCTTCTGCTTCAGCCTCCTGGGGCTGGGGTGTTAGGCATGCGCCGTGATGCCTGGCTATGACTTTATATTGAAGATGTTAACTTCGTGTGTATACCTAAAGCATAGCTATCAGGTACTTCCTTTAAGTACACATTAACTACTGAATCAAATAATTATATCCTGGTTGCCTGAAGGTTATGGAATTTATGAGTCCAGTCTGGTGAATTTATATTAGGAAAGAAAAATACAGGTAAGATTACAAAAGCAGTTTCCAGGGCCAGGGTACTATACAGCATTTGCCCCATAAACACAAGGTCCCAAGTTCAATTCTAGACACACACACACACACACACACACACACACACACACACACACACAGAGGACACAGCTGGTGAGGAGGAAAAGATAGTGAGAATGTGAGACGACTGAGGTCACCGCCAGCCCATCCCTGCTTCTCAGCGCCAGGCAATACCATGAAGCTCACCTAATGTCCTCTTGACTCTTACCCAGATGGTAAGCAGGAGCTGTTTCCCTGTGAAGTCTGTGGAAGAAGCTTTGCGGCAGATGTTCTGGTAAGCATGAAGACAGTGTGTAGCTGTGCTGCACGGGAGTTAAATGGACTGTCACATCAAGGAAGAGGTGCCAGGGCCAAGAGTGAAGGCAGATGTGGAGGGGAAGCAGAGGAGAAGAGGCACAGAACCCCGGCTGCCAGACCCCTGGAGCCCTGAGCGCATTCACAAGGGGCCCTGGCTCAGCTGACTGGAGCTTCTGGCTCTTCTGCCTTTTCTTTAAGCATCAAAAATTCAAATTTCAAGGCCCAAAAAACACCAGGGAGATTAGCTAGTCAAAAGGAATGAGCATTGAATTTCAGGCATCTGGAAGCTTGGCTTTTAGTCGCAAATTTGTCACTCATTCTGACAAGTCACTTAACCTTCCTGTTTTCTGCTTTGCTGCGTATAAAGAAGCCTCCAGTCTGGGGTGTGTTACGCCATTTGAATAAAGTAATACACGGATGCAAGGTGTGACTCAAGATCTGTGATCCAGATTCAAGCTATGTGTCAGGGTCCTTGGTTGTTGGCTATGAAGTTGAATAAAACCTTGATCTACCTTAAAAATAGGGGATCAAACAGATTGTAGGCCCAAATATATTGTAAAGAGGTTCCTAGAGCAATGATTTGCTAAAAGTCTTACAATGATCAGTGAAGTATTTTATTTTAGATCAAGGAGAGATAGTTGAAAAGATTTGGACTCTAAGCCTGACTACATTTAGAGGCTACAAAGTGAAGTTGTGGGTTTGATTTTTTTCCCTAGGAAATTAAAAATAATGTAATCTGTTCTCATGAACTATGGTTACAGTTTTCTGAAGTTTTAGTGGGAGTTCAGGAGGAGTTCCCCAGGACACTGCTCCTGCCCTTGTTGGCCAGAAGCTGCACCTCTGGATGTAGGTTCAAGTCCTGGGAGGTCCACGCGTAGAAGGGTCAGGGAAGGTTCGGTGTGTTTTGCATACTGTGCTGGGTAGGGATACAACGTTGTGGATGATGGCTGTTAGGCGTTTCCACCATGGAAAAGCACAAAGTGTTGCTGTCCTCCCACAGGGACCCAGGGACAGACTTGGAAATGTACTCAGGCAAAGCTCTGGGTCTTGGTTCCCCAGTTTTTGCACCAAAAATGATGAGCACTTAAAGGACTGTAGGTTTGAATAAAGAAGGTAGTGTCCGTATATTTAGAGTTAAATATATTAAAAGACAAATTTGCAGCAAAGCTCTGTAGCTGTTGGATTATTGTTTCATCACTATAGCAAGATACCCGAGAGGTTCTTTTTACAAGAAAGGGTTATTTTAGCTTGACACTTCTGAGGGTCCCATGCATGGTTGGTTGGGCCATTGCCTTGAGCCTGTGGTGAGCAGCACATCATGGTCACAAAAGTCCATGATGGGTCAGAACTGCCCACCTGATGGCCAAGAAGCGAAGGACCACCAGGAGGAATGGGCAAGAGTTTCCTGATCCCTTTCAAGGCATGCTCCTGGTGACCTAACTCCTGCAGGTTCCCTGGCTTTCCAGCACCACCCTGGTATGCTTGCACTTCTGGAGGACAATCAAGATCCTGGACCTTTCACTGTCTTTGCCCAAACACAGCACTGCATCTAATGCGGTTGAGGACAGCCGCATTGATTTGCTCTGCTGTGATCCAAGAGTTAGGAAATGTGTGTACTGGGTTCTGAAGACACAGACCCACTTACTGCAGTGGGGCCCACCAAATACACAAAAGAATTAAGAAACTGTGATGATGCATTTCCAAAATTTTAATACTTATCCTTCCTTTTCTAGGAAAGGCATGTACCAATATGTAGAAAGCTCTTTAACAAAAAGCGCAAACCTTTCAACTCCTTGAAGCAGAGATTACAGGGCACTGACATTCCCACGGTGGCGAAGGCTCCCCAGCCCAAGGTACTGTTGCTGGTTTCTTTATTGTGCTTTCTAATAGTAAGTACATTTACACTGATTTTCAATCCCACTGGTTTTGTTTTTGCGTGGTAAAGCAGTGTAAAGTCATCTAAGTATAATCCACTTTAGCTGCTTTCTTTATAATCTTGGTCAGTTGTATCTCCAAATTTGTCTCAGATACTTTCCAGATGTGACTGAAAGAATTTTGTTTACATTTTCATTAGAATTGCTCTAAATCTAGCAATTAGGAAGAACGTCACTTTCATTTGTCTTCCACTAAAATTTTGTAGTTTCATTCTGATTTTTATTTTTGTGTTTCCCTTCACTGTTGTGACTTGCAAATTTTATTACTGCAGTTCCAAAACCTCTTTAAGTAGTTGTTTTGAAAAGCAAATTCTCCTTTCTCTCCAAATTTTATAGTCCTGTTTCCTATAGATGCAAATCCCAGCTTTAAAAACACAAAGTTGTCCCGGAGACATAGTCTTCGGCAGTGTTTGTTGGTTTTTCGTTCCTGCAGTCTCAGCCTGTGAAGAAATCTAACTGGAGAGAACAGCATGAAGAGTTCATTAACACGATTCGATCAGCAAAGGATTGCATGCAAGCCATGAAAGAAGGCCGGCCTCTGCCCCCTCCGCCCCCTCCGAGAGTCAATCCCGGTGCGTACACACGCACAATAACTTTTGCTTCTTTCTGCTTCTCTTCCTTTTCCTTCTCCTCCTCTTTTCTTTCTTAAATACCAGCATTTAAACATGGTTTTATTCATGCTAGAGAAGCTCTTTTTCACTGAGCATGGCCCCAGTCCTTTGGTTGGCCTCTGAGGCTATGCTTGACTTTTGGGCAAATTATATACTCTAAGAGTGACAGTAACAATTCCATGGAAGTGATTTTTATTGATTATACAAGAGCTGTATGTATATATGAAAATGTTTTCCTCCCTGATTCACATAAAGATTCTTTGTCACTTCTCCAATCTGGCTTAGCATGAGACCACCACTGTGCCTTGCTGTGTCGTCATGTAGTTCCAGGGACATTGTCTAACCCAAGCCGAGGAACAGGGCGTGCAGAACACCTAAGCTGTTCCACGGTAGTCGCACAGGGCCAGAGAGCCACAGCTTGCTTCTTTCTTTCTCTGTCTCTCTTTCTCTGTCTGTCTCTCTCTCCTTTCTTCCTTCCTCTTTCTTTTTTTCTTCTCAGTCTTCTTCCTTTTTTTTTTTTCTTTTTTAACTGGGGATTGAATTTAGGCCCTTGTGCTTGCCAGGGAAGCGCTTATTCTATTGAGCCATCTCCCCAGCCCCCCCCCCTTTCTTTTCTTTCCTCTTACAACTAGATTTACCATTTTAGATTGCACTATTCAGTGACACACTACTTTTTTGTTGCTATGTTGAAATTTTTGAACCTATAGAGAAGAAGGAACAGCACAATACTTGCTACTAACATCTGGTACCTAGGGCACGAAGTGCTGCCCCCCTGGTCCTGCAGACCCATTTCTAAATCATCAGCTGCTAGCCTTCTTCAACATACTTTCCTGCATAACTACCATGCTGTTATCAGTTTAAAACTAAAGGCCCATTTTCCCAGTGACCCTAAGAATGTGTTTTAAAGCTCTGCCTGCCGTCTCCCCTCTTCCTCTGCCACAATCAGATTATGGTCAAGGTTTATGTGGATTGTTTGTTTGTTATATTTACAATCTAATCTTACAGTTCTTCCAAGCTATTTATCTCTTGGAATGTCTCACCTTCTGTAATCCTCTGCTTGCTTAGGCATCTTAGTGTTTAGCTTGTATTTCTGTCCCATCTTTCTTTACATTGAAATTTAGGGCTACAGGCTTAGCTGGATTAATTTTAATCCTCTATCAGATATGTGATTTGCAAAGATTTTCTTCGACCCTGTCTTCTGACTCTCTTGTATAAAATCTTATTTTTTTTTTTAATGAAGTCCAACATATCTATTTTTTCACTGTTTGTGCTTTTGGTGTCATATATTTAAAAGATCATGGTCAAATCTAATGTTTTTCCATGTTTTTGTTGTTGTTGTTGTGTAGCTCTAAGCTCCTCTATTTAGCTCTCTGATCCATTTTGCATTATCTCAACTTCCCTCCTTGCACCAAGAATGCCACTCTGCTCAGCAGCATTTGATAGAAAAGACTGTTCAGTGAATGGGCGTGGAGTGCTTATCGAAAGTCAGCTGACTCTGTATTTGACAGTTTGGTCTGGGCTGTGTTCCATCCCATTGGTCTACACGGCCATCTTTATGCCAGGACCACACTATTCAATTACTGTAGCATTATAATAAGTCTGGAAATCAGGAATTCCGATGTCGTTCTGGCTATTAGAGGTTTTTTGTTTTTATTTTTAGAGTTAGTATAAATTTAGGATTTTTTTTTCTATTCAGAAGAATTTGGGGATTTTAGTAAGGGTTGCATTAAACCTGTAGGTCACTTTGGTAGTACTGTAATCTTAGGAATACTATCATCCAATCCGTGAACACAGTATATCTTTCCATTTACTTATTTTTTTAAATTTCTTTTATCAATATTTTGTTGTTGTCAGTGTTCAAGTCTTACTCCTTCTTGGTTAAGTTTGTTCTTGTGTACTTTATTCTTTTATACTTTATTATAAATGGAATTCCTAACTTTCTTTTCAGATTGTTCATTGTTAGCAAATAAAAATGCAACTTATTTTGGTACAATGGCATTGTATGCTACAGCTTTGCTGAATGTACTTACAGCTCAACAGTATTTTTGTGGAATTCTTACATATAAAGTACAGTAAAGCCTTGGTTTCATTCCTGAAACATGCTGTAATCCAAAGTGCTTGTATTTCAAAGTGAATTTCTCCATAAGAAATAATGGAAACTTAGATCATTTGTTCCGCAACCCAAAAATATTCATGTAAAATGACCACAACACTTTAGCAATAAATAAAGTACAATAAAGAAAATAAAATAATGAAACAAATATAAAATATTAAGAAAAATAAACAAATCAACCTGCACTTACCTTTGAAAACTTTGTGGCTGGTATGGGGAGCTGCCATTTATTTATTTGTTTGTTTATTTATTTATTTATTTTTCTGTATTTTAGGGCAGGGTATACAGGGTGTACAGGGTCTCACTACGTGGAACAGACTTATAGTGATTCTCCTGTTTACAGCCTCCCAAGTGCTGGGATTACAGGCGTGCGCCACCACGCCCAGTCTCAATCAGGGCCTCAGTGTGCCCCAGGATCGAACCCCTGGGCCCCGTGCCTGCTTGCAGATGCTTTAATCCGCTGAGCTACTTGGTTTATGGCTGGTATGAGGGAGAAGGGCTATTGTGTAGGATACTTACACTATCTCTGAGGCAATCAGTGCTATTGTTGGCCCAGTGGAATCTTTTTCTTTTTGAGCAACTTTAACATTGAACCTAGCCAGAGACACTTGCTTTTGCGTTCTTTGGAGGATTTTATGGAAATGTGACATCGCATAGTGTCCGCACAGATTCACTGCTTGCGTTGCTACAGGATTATTTGGCTGGTGGATGCTTTTCTACAAAATTGTGTTGTTTCCCACATTTTTTATATCTTCCTAATCTCACTTGCAACAAGGACTTCCTCCTATTTCTGTGCCCCCTCTGCAGGGACCTTCTCCATCCCTTCTTGCTGTGGGGAACCCAGTCCTGCAGAGCGGGAGGCGGGAGGGGAGAGAGGAAAGAGAGACAGAGGCAGAGAGAACACTGGCTCAGTTGTGATTGTGATGTTTCCTGTCACACACTACTCATACTGCAAGGCATGGCTCTTCTATCAAGTTACAACTTCTCAGAAATGTTTACTCATCTTGCAAAACACAGAACCGGCTGCCCCCAATCCAGGGTTTTTTGTAATGTTATCTGTAAACACAGACAGGTCTGCTTCTGTTTCCATTTGTCTCTCTCTCTCTCTCTCTCTTTTCTTCATGTCTAAATCCTCTGGCTAGGGCTTCTAACCTATGTTAAAAAGTAGTGGCAAAAGTGGGCATTGTTGTCTTTTTGTATCATTGAGTATAATGTTGGTTTTGGGTTACAATTTATTGTCTAAGGCATTGAAAGAATGGCATAGCTAATGGATGTGGAAGTAAAATGTATGAAAACAATGGCACAAATTTGAGTCCAGAAAAAGGACATATTTTTCTAAGGTCCTTACATTATGTGTGACTAGATATAGCACTATTCAAGATAGACTAGTGGTTGCTCTAGAAACCACTCAAAAATACTGACCTTCAGCTAATAAAACAATGAATTGAGTAGAGATGAAAATGAAAACAAAATCAATCTAAAAGAGAACATAAGGGCCAGCCACTTATTGATTAAAGTGCCTGCTTAGGCAGACTCAGGGGCTGGGTTCAATCCCTGGCATGCCCTGCTGGCCCTGTCCCCGGGGTGTGCTGAGACAGAGAGTGACACTGGGTGTGGTGGTACACACCTGTGATCCCAGAGCTTGGAAGGCTGAAAACAGGAGGATCCCTATGAGTCCAAACCATGTAGAGAGACCCTGAAGACTGTACTAAATACATAAAAATAAATAAATAAAAAAAATAGAAAAGAACCTAAAAGAGGGAAAATGAAATCAGATAAATCCAAATAGCAAGACGGCAGAGTAAAACCTAACTATATGAATAAGGGCATATAAATATCCTATACACTCCAGATAAAAGACAGAATATTAAGATGAATAATAATAAAATAATAATAGCATATAAATATCCTATACACTCCAGATAAAAGACAGAATATTAAGATGAATAATAAAAAAAGGGCTGACTACTTTGGGTTTCATAAGAAGCACTTAAGAGACACAAGCTAAATGCACAGGAGAGGGTGTGCACATAAACAATAACCACACAAGTGGGGCGGCCATGCTGAGATAAGGCAAGGTAAACTTCAGAGTGAGCAGTAACAGAGATCTTGATTCAAAACATCTTTTCTTTTTTTTTTTTTTTTCAAAATTTTATTGATAAACAGCCATGAGACAGTTTCAAATCAAATCGGAAGTACGGATCAAAACATCTTTTCAACACGAAGACCTCACAGTTCTAAACGTCTATGTACCCTGTCAGAGAGCTTCAAAGAACATGGAACAAAATCTGACAAATCTGGAAGGAGAAGCAGACAAATACACAATTATTCCGGGAGATGTGATCGCTTTGCTTTTAGTAGCTGATGGATTATGCAAAAGCAGAAGGAGAACCAGTGAAGATGCAGAAAGTTGCGCAGCTGTATCAGCAGGTTGGCCTAACTCATGGTAGCTGCAGGAGACAGAGCAACAGCAGACTACGCGTTGTTTTCAAATACATGGACTGCTTACCTAAGACAGATCATGTACACGACCAGACCGCAGGGCTCAACAAATTTAAAAGGATTAGGATTAAAATCAGACAGAATTGGGCCAGGGAGATGGCTCAGTAGAATAAGTGCTTGCCTGGCAAGCACAAGGGCCTGAGTTCAATCCCTGGTTCTGCCAAATAAACAAAAAATAATAATAATAAAAATCAGACAGAATATATTTTCTGATCACAGTAAGATTAAGTTAGAAATTAATAAAAAATGTATCTGAAACATACTTGAATATTAAGAAATTAAATTCTCTCTCTCTTTTCTTTTTCTTTCATTCATTCTTTCTTTCTTTCTTTTTTTTTTTTTTTTTTTTGGTAGTACCAGGGATTGAACTCAGGACCAAGTTATCTACTGGGACCTAAGAAATTAAATCATTTTTTGGCCAGCCAGATAGCTCAGCAGGCTAAAGAGCCTGCTTAGGCAGAGCTAGGACCAGGGTTCAATCTGCAGTGTGCTGTGCTGGCCCTGTCCCCCGGGGCATGCTGAGAAGGTGATTGAGACTGGGTGTGGCGCACCTGTAATCCCAGAGCTTGGGAGGCTGAAAACAGGAGGATCACTACAAGTCCTATCTACTTAGTTAGACCCAGTAAACCCTGTACTAAATACACAAAAAAGGAAATTAAGTCATTTTTAATAACCCAGGATCTAAGAAGAAATCACAAAAGAAATTAGAAAATATTTTTAATTGAATGAAATGAAAACGTATCGAAATTTGTGGAATTTATGTTGCCCAGGAGAAATTTTACAGCTTTAAATGTTTATATTAGAAAAAAAAGGAAGTTTCAATCAATTACTGTGGACTTCCCTCGAGTTGGAAAAATAACAGGTTTGATCTGAATTAAGTAAAGGGAAGGATGTAATAAATGCAGTTTCTCGTAACAAAATATTTTTAAAGCACGCGATCATCTGGAAAGAGAAAGCTCTGATAGTGTTACACCCACCTGCGTCTAAAACAAAACAAAGACCTCTCAGGAAGGGAGAAGCAGAAGGGAGCTTCCTCCAGAAAGGGCATCGGAAAATCTGCAGCGCACAGTGCAGCCAGCGCAGAAGAGCTGAGCCCTTGCCATGCGATCAAGGAAAAAGCAAGCGTGCGCATCTGGCCACTTCGCGACACTGCTAAAGACAGTGTTCAGTGCCACAAGACAAAAAAAAACCCAATCAATAGATAATATACATTTGTATATAATACACATAAATAATGTGTATGGCATAAAGAGGTAAAAGTAAAGTTATCTTTATTCACAGACAATGCAATCATGAAAGCCCTAGGGAAAAGCAAAACAGCTACTGAGAAAAGACGGACAAGGTTGTGGTGTGCACCGTACACACGGGAAGCCAAGCATGGCCTCCTACTCAGGAGGCTGAGGCTGCAGAACTAAGAATTGGAGGTTGGCCTGTGCAACGTCATAAGAACCAGAGTCAAAATTAAAAATAAGACTGGGGATGTAATTTAGTCATCCCTGGATTCAACTGTAAACAAAATGTATACATAGTGAATTATATTCCTATTTAAAAATGAAATTAAAATAGTTATTATACCATAAAAATTAAATACTCAGGAATATAACAAAGGAAGTAAAA